>NW_017673740.1:41893-84985 GCF_001879085.1 Nicotiana attenuata
ATGGAGGAAGGCGTGATAGCCTGAGTCCTGACGTCGAACCGTAGCTAAACTTACTGGCGATTAGCGCACGAGGCTTGATGCAGTTTTGGAAGCGCGTTAGCTTGAGTCATGGTTCAACTGTATTGAACCTCTTGGCGAAGGGCGCATAGGCTTGATTCAATGGTGAAGGCGTTTATTAGCCTTGATTTAATGGAGAAGCGCTTAGCCTGAGTCTCGTTTCGTTCACTAGTGATTACTTACGCGCTAGCCAGTATTTGGTTCAAACCGTACTTGGAAACTTACTGTTGGTAAGGCGATAACCTGAATTTGGTTCAACCGTAGTTGAGCTACTGCGTGAAGGCGCACAGCCTGAAATCTATAGTTCAACCAGTAGTTGAACCTACTGGCGAAGGCGCATAGCTGGAATCTTGGTTCAACCGTAGTTGAACCTTTGACCGAAGCGTCATAGGCCTTGATCAATGAAGCGTATAGCACTATGGTCTTAAATGGACGAAGGGCGCTCTTAGCCTAGTCCTAGTAGTGAATACCGTACCCAGTGTTCAACCGTAGTGAACCTTATCGTGAAGCGCTATAGCCAGGACTTGTTCAACCGCAGTGATTTTTAGTTTTTAGCTTACTGGTGAGGCGCACAGCTTAATTGTTCAACCGTTAGTTGATACTTACTGGCGAGGCGATAGCCTTGATCTTGGTTCAACCGAGTTGAACCTCTTGGCGAAGGCGCTAGCCTTTGATTCAATGATGGAAGGCATATAGCTGATTTAATGACGAAGACCTTAGCTGAGTGCTCGGTTCAAGTGTGTGTGAACTTACCGTGAGCGATAGGAATCTTGGTTCAACCTGGATTACGGTGAGCGCATAGCTTTGTCTTTCAACGCGGTAGTGAACTTTCCTGGCGAGGCGCATAGCCTGAATCTTGGTTCAACCGTAGGCGTTGAATATACTGGTGAAGGCGCATAGCCTGAATCTTGGTATCAACCGGTTACTTAGGTTGAAGCGGCTAGCCTGATCTTTCTCAACCGTCAGTGCACTTCACGGGAAGGCGTGCTATAGCCTGATTTCCAGTTCAACCGCTTGTTGACTTGTCGATCTTGATGGCGAAGCCATGGCTGCTGTTAGCCAGTTCAACTGTGTATAAAACTTTGTCGATTCTTTGATGACGGAAGGCTCATGGCCTGATTTGGTTCCAGTGTATTATGTTAACTTTGTCGATCTGATGACAAGATCGGCATGCCTGAGCTTCAGTTCAACTGTTGTTAAACTTTGTCGATCTTGAGACGAAGACTCATGCCTGAAGTCCCATATTGTAGGGTATTAGTGCCGAAAGTTTCGGTTCGGATTCAGACCCATGAGCGGCTCATCCGTTGTCTCCCAACAGGTATATAGAGCTGTCTTGAGGCGACTCTCGGCTCGAGATATCTCATTGCCGGTTTCTGCCGGAGCTCGTTCAGGGATGTGGGAATGCTTGCAGAGGACCTCCCCTTATGGGGGGGGGGTGGAGCTCTTCTTTTTTGTGCATTATCTGAGATCGGAGAGAGAAAGAGGACTTAGATCTTGATTGAGATCTTCGAGTTCCCCTTCGAGTTGGCGTTTCTTTCTTTTGGTCCAGCGAAAGAACTACGCAATTTTGCTAGGAAATCTCCACAGGACGGCCGCCAAATTGTTTGACTAAAGTTATACATTACATTAATGAGTATAAAACAATACAAATAAATCACGGGAAAATCATAGCAAATCGTAATAATCCGTTGGACCAAATGAAGGGAACGAAAATAAATACTCAGGATTAGGGGGAGAAACATTAGAAGCCTTTATTGATAATATTGATTTGGTCTGCCTCTCCATGAAGAGGTTCAGAGCCTTACAATGGTGTTCCTCTTGCCCATAATTTTTGTGTATCGTTGTCAATTGTCTCTCTCTGTATAGTGGTCAAGAAGAAGCCCCCTTTCTAGGGTTCCCTCTCTTGGTATTTATAGCTGTCGGCTTCGTGAGCTGGCAATAAGTGGCCATGACCACGTTGGGATTTCGCCTTTATGGTGGCGGATAGGCCATGGCCTTGCTGATCGAACCAGATGCAGGTTGAATATCGTTAATTTTGAGTGGTCGTGCCACTAATTAATCATGAATTAGCTTAAGACGGGATTAGCCTCGTTAATTATCGTGAGGTCGGATTCTGACCCATACACAAAACATTTGCCTTTCACTTTTTTCCCACCTTAACTCGTGAATAAGGATAGAAAATGAATTTTTGACATAAATCCGAATTCTATACTCAAATGAGTGGAAATAGCAAATAGGCTTATAAAACCATCTAGGGGTACGGTAGTATAGTTAAGTTTCTTCAATCCTAGTGTAGAAATCTCAAGTACAAAGTACAAACCATGAGAGTAAAGATTGTTTGATAATTTTAATAGACTTCTCCTACATATACAGATAATAAAACAAAGATTTCTTTGATCATAATTTTTTTGTAAATATTTATTATCTAAAGATTTCTAAGTGTATAAATTTATCTAAAAACAATTGTAATTTTTTACGTTAACTTAACATCGAAAATTAGTCAATTTGATCCTCGTACTAGTAAAAAGTTACATAAATTGACACGGAGAAAATAGTATTATAAATTACATTTCGCAAACAAGGGTATGATCTAGTGATAAATAATGGATTGAGGATCATGAGGACTCAGGTTCATATATAAAAAAATAAAAAGTCTTGGTGATTTTTTCTCATATGTTCAAATTTTAGTGAATAAAATTACCTATTATTTATGCTAGTAAAAAATATTCGTAAAACTAGTCGATCCTAATTAGACATGTTATTCTATTTAAGGGGATTAGAAATGAAACAGGGTAAGTTGCCCATCCCTATCCTGTCCAAACGAGAAATGGGAATTTTCTCGACAATTGTGATTGAAGGTAGAATGCAGTGTACCATCCTATGCTGACATCACCAATGCCTGCCTTAACAGTTGTACCTTCCAACTTCTGGATGGTCTCTGCCCTCTTCTCAATGTCATCATCATCAAATCCTAACTGCTCCAACGTGTCACCTATAATTCATGTAACCCCATGTTTTTTCCTGACGTGGCAGCTCCATTGGTTTAATATGTCCTTTGACGTGTACATCAACTTTCGCGTTACGTAAATGCATTTGACCTGACATAAAACAAATTACTATTTTTTTTAAAAAAAATAAAACCTGGATAGATGGTAGTAACACTTTTGTGATTACAAAATTACATCATTTAGATAAGAAGTTTACAAAAAGGTTGTTTTTCCATTAAGAAATAAAAAAGGAAAAAGAGTGAATACAATGAATCTAAGGGAGTAATTTTTATGCCATAAAAACATTGCCAAGCAGTACAAGTATGGATTCGTAGCTGCAATGCAAATAAGGATGAAATGCAGTCATGAAAAGTTCATATTAATGTTATGCTCCTTTTTCTAAAGACACATAAATAGCTCAGGAAGAAAAGAATAAAATGATCTGAAGTAATTAGGACATTTGTGAAGGGTGTATTTGGTACGACTTGAAAATATTTTTCTGGAAAATAAGTGATTTTGTCACTTAGTTTTTCATGTGTAGTTGGTGAGTCCAAAACTTTTTTCAAAAAATATTTTTTAGTGTTTGATTAGTTATTAGAAACTATTATTTGAAAAATATATAATTTAGGAAAACACTATAAAATGGGAGTAGGGACGAGAAGGGAGTGGGGGTAGTAGTTGAGGGGGGGGGGGGGTTTAGGTGGGGTGGGTTAGGGGTGGTTGGTGGGCGGGGGTGAGTTAGGGGTGGTTGGTGGGTGGGGGTGGTGGGGAGGATTTGGGGTCGGCATAGGGTGGTTGGTTGGGGTGGTGGGTGCAAGTTGCTGGTGAAGAATAAAATGGGAAATGTTGAAAAAGAATTTCGAAAAACGTTTTCCTTCCTCTTAGTAGGAAAAATATTTTTCTCCAACTGAAAAAAAATGAGTTCATACAAAACATATTTGTCAAACTATTTAAGCCAAGCAAACATGAAAAAACTGAAAAATATTTTTAGAAAATAATTTTCTTCGTACCAAACATACCCTAAATCAACCTATAGGTTTGCACTCTCGATAGGTTAACGTCCAAGTACTGGAGATCAGATTTTTCTTTTCAATGTTCCTCAGCTAATTTATGTGTCCTCATAAAAAGAGAATAACATTACGATTAGTCAAATTTCTACGAATTAGCCTAATCAATATCAAATTTATGTGTTGGAGAGCTTTATACTAACATAAGCGGCAAGAAGAACGTAATACTACTATACAACATGGAGTAAGAAGATGGAAAAAGAAAAAAAACCAAAACCATCGAGTAAAATAAACCAAGGACGAGGACGATGTTATGGGTTCATGAATGCACGACTGTACATATGAAAAAAGAAACAAAACAATAATACTATGTAAGTTTAGAAGATAATCTTTTTAGTGTCGTGCCAGTAGAAATTCTGTCATTATCATGTCTCCATTATATTTCACCTTTAACGTACACACAGCATCCCACTTCTCAGAAGAAACTTTGATCCAAATCTAATTGAAGTTAAGCAGTCCAGAGTGTGGATTGTATCGAGTGTGCGAACAAATGTATTGGAATTTGAGTCAGGGGGCAGCTAGGTTGAATCATTATCTGGGTCTTCTTCAGTATCACTCTGTGATTGAGGACCCCAAAATTTTGATTCCAGGATGCTTGAATCAGAAGAGATAGGAATCATCGCGTTGTTGAAGTCCTGAAAATACAAGGCACTATGGTCTTCGTCATTACACGCTGTAACTATTCTACATCCATCGACAGCCATTGCAGAACACCCAAAGCCTGGAGGGGAATCACATTGAAGACAACTAATCAAAGAACATGTTCGTCTACCATTCCCTGTCTCCCAAACATGTACTTCGATATCCTCCAGCCCACCACTAACAATTTTGTAGGGATCCATGTACAAGAGATTTACATTGCCTTTATGTCCATCTAACTCCGCTACTGCTTCTCCCTTCTGTAGGTCACCGCCTCTTCTGACATCCCAGAGCATTGCTCTGACAACCATTTGCATTAGCTTTTATCAGTTATCTTCCAATTCAACAGCAGTATAACACAAACCTAAGAGATACAACCCAAGAACGAAAACAACAATACAGAGGCCAGTTGATGCATAACGATGTAAAAACTTATCAAACAAAGTCAAACCTATGAGTGGCAAGAATCCAAGCAGTGAGTCTGAAAGATCATACCTTTGAGCTAACCCTGTGCAGACCAATGATTTCTCTGGCAACATTTGAAATGAATGTAATTCTTCTTGATGGTTCACTTTAAAGACTTGACGCATTGTTCTTATATCAATTGCAACAACCGAGGAACCAGCCGCAACATAGATTAGTGATTCATGACACTTCATTGCCTTAGGAGCGCCAGGCACAGTGCTCTTTCCCACACAGCATGAAGAGCGAACAGCAGATGAAGTAGAAGTGTCCCAAACCATCACCTGCCATGAGCAACTAAAGTTAAGGTCGAAAGAAACTATTGATTCTACACCAAGAAGCACAAAAGTTCCAAAAGAAACTAAACTAAAGAGGTAATAGTGGTTCAAAGATGCAACTTGTATGCGGATAATCATTGCAAATCAATCAAAACTTTGACAGAACTAGCTTCGCAAGTTGCTGCACTGCTTGTTTCAGCCACTTAAGCCTTTTTTTTTTCATGCCACTAAAGCCTATTTTCACTTGAATGCTGCAATGTTAAAAACAGTTATTACTGAGAGTCTGAGAGATGTTTGCTTAAAGGAAATTGAAGTTTTTCTCTTGTTAAATGCGCAGTGGGAATATAAATGATAAAAGAAATTTATTCTTCTGCAAAACTACATTGAAAAAAGGTAAAAAGGGAACAAAGGGATATAGAAAAATGATGTCTCGTCTCTCAAAGAACTTGTGCAAACTAGATTCTGCAAATGAGATCACAGAAATATTAATACTTTCTAGGAGGGCCTGGAGTTCGCTATACATATTCACTTCAAAGTATGTGGTTTAAGGAGGAGAATTTGCAATGTCATGGTTGATTATCAAACTTCACGGAAAGAAAGAATGTATCATTATGGAAGTTAACTCATTTGGTTTTAGAAGGGAAGTATTGCGGGGAACACATCAAGTATCGGAATTTCTTGCAAGGCTTTTCAAATCATGCATGTGGGGAAAGCTGAGTTCAAAGGCAACTTAGATTAACAGGGGACTATGTAAAAGGACAGAATAAGATGATCCCCTGAAGGGACAGCAGCATCTTGGCACACGACCAAGCTCAACTGCCCTTCATGCTTCTACTTTTCTAGAGAAAAAAATGGAAAGCAGTAGAAGCTTGCAGAAATTTTCAGTTCCTTGGAAGAATATTTTTTCCACCCATTTTCCTTAACAACACAGAGTAATTCACAAGATTTTAACTACAAATGCTAAAAAGAGGACTAGTAAACAAGGGAAGGAACTTCCTTATGGAATTTTCTCTCAATATAAAGTATGAGTTCTAACTTAAGAGCTAATTCTGCTAATAAAAAAGGGCAGCCGGGCTCACAAGGCATCTCGCACTCACGCACGATCCGGGTAAGGGCCACACCTCAAGGGGTGTGATGTCATGTAGACAGCCTACCCTAATGCAAGCATTATGGGCTGCTTCCACGGCTCGTACCCATGACCTATAGGTCACACGGAGATAACTTTACCTTTGCTCCAAAACTCCCCCTGAGAGCTAATTCTGCTAATACTCTAATCAAAAGTTTTTCATATTAAATAACAAGAAAATTAATGTAAATGAAAAAAACATAACAATAACTCAAAAAGAGAATGTGCAAAATCTAGTAATCAACATAATCAAATAAAATGTCATGGAAAAATTTAGAACCACATTCAAATTTGGCACCGTTAGTGTAGCTTGATCTTAAATCAAACTAAAATGTCCCAACACAGATCACAATACCTTGGAGTTCCTTGATATGCTCACTAGAAGAGATGTCTTGTGGCTGAAACCAGAGAGATTCAGACAATAAGACAGTTGAGAAGAAGATAAAGCTCAAATTACAACCTCTTAAAAGAATTTAATGTTTCCATCAGAAAAACTAAGATTCACCAAGCTATAGGTTAGACTTCTCTCAATTCATACTCATAGCAAAGAATATTGATTTCCCCTGCACTGTGTGATCCAAATACTGAAGCAGCCAGCAGATCATCATAAACAGACAGAAGGAAACCCCAAGAAAGCAGGTTTCTATCTACTTAATATGTTCAGTTACAAAGAATTGCTTTCTTGGGTAAAGTCTCTTGGTTATGCATGTTGCAAGAGAAATTGGTTTAATGTCCGTGTGATTGCAGATGAAAGAAAATCACAGGTGTATCCTGAGAGTGCTGATGATACTGCAAGAGAACCAGTTCCAAATATTAGTTGGGTATTCACGTTGCTGGATTGCACGGTGCACACAGTACTAACATGAATGATAATAAACATTGCGAATAACTTTCCAAAATACTTTTGATGAGTGTATAAATATTAGATCACGATAACTCAGCTTTGAAAATCACAATAAGCATAGGCGTATTTCGGCTTTTGGGTGGAGTAGTCCAGGACTACTTCACTAAATCTTTTTCGGCTTTCAAACCATCGCAACTGTTGGATCCCAATTTATCAAAAATTATCATTAGATTTTAGCAGACCTCAACTAATACTGTACCTCCTCAGTATTCTATTTTTTTCTATTTCTTTTCTTTTGGATAATGGAATCAATAAATATTTTTCTCTTTTTGGAATATGTTTTCCCATTAAGAAATTTAAGAAAAAAGAATGTTAAAAATGCTTACACCTTATAATTGACCTTCACTGTTTGCCTGTAAGAACATTGTGGAGTAACTCAAATACTCAATATAGCAACTCTAATTAACAACAGATAGACGTGAAGCTTGTTAGTATACTGTATTTGTAAAATAATTCTGGAAATATAAATATGAACATAAACAGAAATGACATAAAATCAATTCGAGCTCACTGAATTCACAGTGTTTCCTTAAGGAATTTAATCCCCTCCTAGTACCCAAGGTTATGGATTATTTCCTCCCAGGATAGAACGAATTACACACTGGTGTAGTGGTACTTCAAACCCCAGCCTTTCAGCGAACACAAAGTTCGGTAGCAAATCACACTTACTTTTTGTTTTGTTTGATGCTAAAAGTATGCAGAAGAAGGAGAAGAAACTCAAAAAATCATAGTCAAATTCTGAGCAGAATAGTGTTGTATTTATAGCCAAAGTTGGGCTGAAATCTGAAGAGGTGCAACTCTTCAGAATGGCTGTTTATGCAAAACGCCCACAACATAAATGCCATTACATAAATGGCCATTTACTCAACAATAAAGAGGGAAAATAAAGAGGGAAAATTGAAGAGGGTAGTTACTTTTCTGTTACCAAAACAGAAAAACGGATTGGATTTAATATTAATATTTTGTTATTAAAACAAATATTTAATAACATTTCTGTTAATATTTTACTATTAACAAATAAATTTGGTCCAAAAAGTTAATCAATCAATTGACCAAATCCGAATCCGAATCCGAAGCCGAAGCCGAAGCCGAGCGAGCGACGACGGCGGCGGCGGCGCGAGGCTTGCCTTCTTCTCAACTCTTTAAGAGCTAGAAGAAGAGCAATTGCTTATATACCTATAAAAAACCTCTTCCTCTTCCAATATGGGACAATGCCCATTTGCCAAGGGGGAACTTAAAATTTCACTCAAAAATTTCATTTCCCTCCATTTCCCATTCACCCTCTTTTAAGTATTTAATATATTAATTAAATACATCCAAAACCCAACTATCCCCCACATGAATGGGGAATGGCTATATCACGGAAGTATGCATGAAAAACTGTATGATTCGCAAGTAAGGATTAATTGCATCTGGATAAGTAGGTTTCCCTTTGAACTTTCCGTAGTGAACTTATGTCGGATATACTCGATCAATCGGTAGATTTGATATCTTTGAACCGTCGAATTTTAGTGTATACCTAGACAACCACAAGTCACACAACCAACCCTTAACCGTCTTTGGTTCTCATTGTTGTGTTCGTTTCAGCCATGAACACCGCATGGTTTCATAAGTGTGTAGAGAACTGGCGTTACAATGTTCTTCTTGAAGCGGCTAACACTTCACACTTACATAGGTGATTCCTAAACGTGTCATCCCGTAGATACACTATTTGATATACCCTGTATCAAATTAAATCATTAAAAAACCTTAATGCTTTATCCTTGGTACTGAACATTGTCTCATCACGAGAATGGACCAAAAGTTTAGTTGACAATGTTGAACCGTCATAAATGACTTTGTTTGATCTCCTTGAACCTAGATCTTGGGATCTCCAGTCTTCTAGGTAGAGTTACCGCCACTATGACTTGTTCTCGGCCACAGTCCCATTCCCTTTGATGACTTCTCAACTACCTCTCTAGTTAGGCCTTTTGTAAGTGGATCCGACACATTATCACTTGACTTTACATAGTCAATCGTGATAATTCCTCTAGAGAGTAATTGTCTAACGGTTTTATGTCTTCGTCGTATATGGCGAGACTTACCGTTATACATAACGCTCCCAGCCCTTCCAATTGCCGCTTGACTATCACAATGTATGCATATTGGTGCCAACGGTTTGGGCCAAAATGGAATATCTTCCAAAAAATTCCGGAGCCATTCAGCTTCTTCACCGGCTTTATCCAAGGCTATGAACTCAGCTTCCATTGTAGAGCGGGCAATACAAGTTTGTTTGGATGACTTCCAAGATACCGCTCCTCCACCAATAGTGAATACATATCCACTTGTGGACTTGGAATCAGTTGATCCGGTGATCCAATTTGCATCACAGTATCCCTCAATGACCGCAGGATATTTATTGTAATGCAAAGCAAAGTCCTGGGTATGTACTAAATACCCCAAAACTCGTTTCATGGCCATCCAATGAGATTGGCCTGGATTGCTCGTATATCGACTCAATTTACTTATAGCACAAGCTATATCTGGTCGTGTACAATTCATGATGTACATTAAGCAACCCAACACACGAGCATAATCCAATTGTGATATGCTCTGGCCTTTGTTCTTTGCTAATGCAAGATTCACATCAATTGGAGTCTTTGCAACTTTAAAGCCCAAGTGCTTGAATTTTTCAAGTACTGTCTTAATATAATGAGATTGTGACAATGCCAGACCTTGAGAAGTCTTATGGATCTTAATTCCCAGAATTAAATCAGCAACTCCCAAGTCTTTCATATCAAACTTGCTAGTTAGCATACGCTTAGTAGCATTTATGTTGGCAATGTCATTACTCATTATGAGCATATCATCCACATATAAGCAAACAATGACTATGTGATTTGGAACATTTTTAATGTACACACATTTATCACATTCATTTATCTTAAATCCATTTGACAACATTGTTTGGTCAAATTTAGCATGCCATTGTTTGGGTGCTTGTTTTAATCCGTAAAGGGACTTAACAAGTCTACAGACCTTCTTTTCTTTACCTGGAACCACAAACCCTTCAGGTTGTTCCATGTAAATTTCTTCCTCCAACTCTCCATTTAAGAAGGCCGTCTTAACATCCATTTGATGAATTTCAAGACCATAAACTGCAGCTAACGCTACTAACGTTCGTATGGATGTAATTCTTGTAACTGGAGAGTATGTATCAAAGTAGTCAAGACCTTCTCGTTGTCTATACCCTTTGACCACAAGTCTTGCCTTATACTTGTCAATAGTACCATCATCTTTCATTTTCCTCTTAAAGATCCATTTAGAACCCAACGGTTTATTTCCAGGAGGAAGATCAACCAATTCCCATGTATGGTTGTTCAGTATGGATTCTATTTCACTATTGACCGCCTCTTTCCATAACAATGATTCCGAAGAAGACATAGCTTCTTTAAATGTTTGAGGCTCATTTTCCAATAAGAAAGTCACAAAATCTGGTCCAAATGAAGTAAACGTTCTTTGACGTTTACTACGTCTTGGATCCTCTTGGTTAAGTGTACTTTCTTTTGTTTCTTCCCGGGGTCGTTTAGATCCTTCACCAATCGACTCACATTCCTTTTTATACGGATATATATTTTCAAAGAACTCAGCATTATCTGATTCTATAACCGTATTATTATGAATGTCGGGATTTTCTGATTTATGAACCAGAAATCGATATGCTTTACTATTAGTCGCATATCCTATGAAAACACAATCAACGGTTTTCGGTCCTATTTTTACCCTTTTGGGTTTAGGAACTTGCACTTTTGCCAAACACCCCCACACTTTAAAATAATTCAAGTTGGGCTTCCTTCCTTTCCATTTTTCATATGGAATGGATTGTGTTTTGCTATGGGGTACTCGATTTAGTATTCGGCTAGCCGTAAGAACGGCTTCCCCCCACAAGTTCTGTGGCAAACCAGAACTTATCAATAATGCGTTCATCATCTCCTTTAATGAACGATTCTTTCTTTCTGCAATCCCATTGGATTTGAGCGTGTAAGGGGCTGTTGTTTGATGAATAATTCCATATTCTAAACATATTTGTTCAAAAGGAGATTCATATTCACCACCCCTATCACTTCTTATCATTTTGATTTTCTTATTAAGTTGCGTTTCAACTTCATTTTTGTATTGCTTGAATGCGTCTATTGCTTCATCTTTACTATTAAGTAAGTAAACATAGCAATATCGAGCACTATCGTCAATAAAAGTTATGAAATACTTTTTTCCACCGCGAGATGGTATTGACTTCATGTCACAAATATCTGTGTGAATTAAGTCTAAAGGATTTGAATTCCTTTCAACCGACTTATAAGGATGTTTAACATACTTTGATTCCACACATACTTGACATTTTGATTTGTCACATTCAAACTTGGGCAATACTTCCAAATTAATCATTTCCGTAAGGTTTTATAATTGACATGACCCAAACGTATATGCCATAATTCATTTGACTCAAGTAAGTAAGACGAAGCTGAAATTTTATTATTATTTTCAACAACCATTACATTCAGCTTGAAAAGGCCCTCAGTGAGGTAACCTTTTCCTACAAACATTTCATTCTTACTTATTACAACCTTATCGGAAACAAAAACACATTTAAAATCATTCTTAACAAGAAGTCCAGTAGAGACTAAATTCTTCCTAATCTCGGGAACATGAAGGACGTTGTTCAAAGTCACCACTTTGCCGGAAGTCATTTTGAGAAATATCTTCCCACATCCTTCAATCTTCGCCTTTGAAGCATTTCCCATAGAAATCGTCTCATCGGGTCCAACAGGAGCATAAGAAGCAAAAGCTTCTCTAACAGCACAAACATGGCGAGTGGCTCCAGAATCAATCCACCACTCTTTAGGATTGCCCACCAAGTTGCATTCGGAAAGCATGACACATAAATCATCAACATCATCATGCTTTTCAACCATGTTTGCTTGACCCTTCTTCTTGTCTTTCTTTGGAGCACGACACTCCGTAGATTTGTGTCCAGTTTTTCCACAGTTGTGGCAGTTTCCACTGAACCGCTTCTTGCTTGGGTTGTATTTCGGTCCAGAAGCCTTCTTCCTCTTTTTATTCTCTTCAACAATATTTGCTCCCATTATTGTTGAGTTTCCACGGCCTCTCTTTTCAGCAGCTTTGTTGTCCTTTCGATTCTCAACCGAACAATGAGATCTTCAAGGGACATCTCCTTGCGTTTGTGTTTCAAGTAGTTTTTGAAGTCCTTCCACAAAGGAGGCAACTTCTCAATCATCGCTGCTACTTGAAATGCTTCATTGATAACAAGACCTTCAATGAAATTTCTATTAGTAAAAATACTAAGATTACTACTTTCAATATCAATATTAATTTGAGTTATACCTTCAGCAAGGAGATCGTGAATAATCACTTGCAATTCCTGGACTTGGGTAATAACAGACTTGCTATCTACCATTTTGTAGTCCAAAAACTTTGCAGCAACAAACTTTTTTAACCCGGCATCTTCGGTTTTGTATTTCTTTTCAAGCGCAGTCCACAGTTCCTTTGACGTTTCCACGCCACTGTAGACGTTATACAAAGCATCCTCCAGCCCGCTTAGAATATAATTCTTGCACAAAAAATCTGAATGCTTCCACGCCTCAATCACGAGAAAGCGTTCAGTTTCTGGAGTTTCATCGGACAGCACAGGAATCTCTTCCTTGATGAACTTCTAGAGACTTAAAGTAGTCAAATAGAAGAACATCTTTTGCTGCCAGCGCTTGAAATCAATCCCGGAAAATTTTCCGGGTTTTTCCGCCGGTGCCAATGCTGCCGGTGTCGTTCGACTTGTTGAGGCATTGGCAGTCACCATTGGAACAGCTTGGTTCTCATTCTCATTGGTCATTTTTGTAAAAGAATGACACAAACGTTAAAATCACGTAGATTTTAATAGAGTACAAAACCACAAAGGTTTTACTCTTCCAGAAACAGTAAGTACAAATATAGAAAATGATTAAATTCCTTAAGCTTGTTAGTATACTGTATTTGTAAAATAATTCTGGAAATATAAATGAATATGAACATAAACAGAAATGACATAAAACCAATTCGAGCCCACTGAATTCACAGTGTTTCCTTAAGGAATTTAATCCCCTCCTAGTACCCAAGGTTATGGATTATTTCCTCCCAGGATAGAACGAATTACACATTGGTGTAGTGGTACTTCAAACCCCAGCCTTTCAGCGAACACAAAGTTCGGTAGCAAATCACACTTACTTTTTGTTTTGTTTGATGCTAAAAGTATGCAGAAGAAGGAGAAGAAACTCAGAAAATCGTAGTCAAATTCTGAGCAGAATAGTGTTGTATTTATAGCCAAAGTTGGGCTGAAATCTGAAGAGGTGCAACTCTTCAGAATGGCTGTTTATGCAAAATGCCCACAACATAAATGCCATTACATAAATGGCCATTTACTCAACAATAAAGAGGGAAAATAAAGAGGGAAAATTGAAGAGGGTAGTTACTTTTCTGTTACCAAAACAGAAAAACGGATTGGATTTAATATTAATATTTAATATTAATATTTTGTTATTAAAACAAATATTTGATAACATTTCTGTTAATATTTTACTATTAACATAAATTTGTCCAAAAAGTTAATCAATCAATCATTTGACCAAATCCGAAGCTGAAGCCGAAGCCGAAGCCGAGCCGAGCGAGCGACGACGGCGGCGGCGCGAGGCTTGCCTTCTTCTCAACTCTTTAAGAGCTAGAAGAAGAGCAATTGCTTATATACTCATAAAAAACCTCTTCCTCTTCCAATATGGGACAATGCCCATTTGCTAAGGTGAACTTAAAATTTCACTCAAAAATTTCATTTCCCTCCATTTCCCATTCACCCTCTTTTAAGTATTTAATATATTAATTAAATACATCCAAAACCCAACAAAGCTAACGCAAGCTCCTGCTTGATTGCAGTATCGCTTTGGAGATGCTCGTTTCTTGAAATCTATACACTAGAGATTCAGTACAGTCGTACCAAAAACAAAGGCTGTTTCCTTAAATACTGCTTCTGTTGCAACGATTCAGGGAGGAAAGAAACAATCCAGATTGTCAAGCAAAAACTGGCACCTAGAGAACCAAATCCTGATGCCAATTTCCCAAGCAAGAAGTTTTGGCGGCAAAACAGGATAATAATAAAGATAATTTGCAACAAATATGCAGAGCAATTACATCATACCCGGCAACTGACATCAGCACTACAGGTTTCTCATGCCCGTAAAGTGTTGCCTTTAAAGCTTGTTGGCCGCGCTTACCACTAGAATCAAGGGACCATAATCGAACAGTTCCATCTAAACCACCGCTTGCAAGTATATTACTAGGACAATCACCCAACAATTTGTCTGAAAGTGTGGAAACTGGACCATTATGGCCTCTGAAACATCGCTGACAACGCCCCTAAAAATGAATCCCACAGGCAAAACTGAGAAAATGACGGGCAACATAGTTATTTAAAGAGATTGGATACCCATATACAGAATCTTAAACGAACATAACCAGAAACTGATGCATGCTCATATGCATAGAACATGACATTCACCGAATTGGCATATTCTCTAGGTACCAAAGCATCATGAGAATTTAGGCTGTCGTTGCATTCAAAATAATGTGCAGAATTCAACGGTTCCACTAATGGGAATCAGTATCATAAAGTAAACATAATTTTGCGCGAAAAGAAAATGTGCAAAACTTCAATAGTTCAACTGATGGGAATCTGCATCATAATGTAAACACACTTTAGCACAAAATCCTTATAGGCTATGGAGCAGCCATGATGCATCAGAAGAATTTCTTTTGCAATAGGAAAGTGATATTCAGCAAAGAATATTGAGTAAAACAGCAAGTATGACAACTCCATGATATGGTGAAAACAATACTTAAAATTAATAATAATAAGTTTTAAGAGATTCAACTAAAAGAATTTGCAGATTAAAACGTCACTGACAGGACAAGATTTGATTACGAGTTTCATAAGCTCATTAGGTTCAATAACTCATGAGACCCAGGACAAACACAAGTATTCACGCAAACATTAAAGGAACTAAAAGTCATCTTGAGTTATTTAGACTACCTTCCACCATAGCCGAATTGAATGGTCAAAGCTTGAGGTTACCAAAAGATTGTCATTTTTCTGCATCTTGCTACTATACAGGCATGTCTCTTCAAATGGAATTAATCTGCAGTTAGTAGGATTATGGCTATTTCTACACACATTAAAAAGAAATATCAAAACTAAGACATAACATAATTGTAAGGGAAGCAAACAAGTACTGAATCAGCTAATCCCGAACTTGTTCAGTTACATCCTTCAAGTCTATCTTGGATGAAGTGTGAAGCCCATAACATTCTCCAAAGATGTTCACTTTGTAGCTTCCTAAGAACATTTCCCATCTTGAAGCAGAGATGAGTTCAACATATCCATCTACTTTGCTTCTTAATTTCACAGTGCTAACTCTCAAATCTCACTTGGACCACAGAAAAAGAAAATGTAAAGCAACTCTAACCTCATAGAAGTAATTCTGGCGGTGTGATCACTAAGTGTGACGTATGGATCACTTCCATCCAGAAAATTGTCAATGTTCACTATATGGATTGAAGAGCCCTGCATACAAGTTATTAACAAAAATCATGTAATAAATATGGTTGAATATCCTATCAACTCGACTCCAGAAAATAAGGATTACAACTACCGGTCTAAGGTCCACATTGCAATTGATGGAAAATATCTAAGATAACGTAGTCAAGTAATAGCTAATGGTAACCCTCTCACACAACCACCAAGATGCACTTTGTAAGCACTTTTGAGTTCTATGACAGGAATAGCTAATTGTACTGTAACAGGAATTTGAAGAAATGGTAGACATTATACCTGAGAAAATATGATATTGTCTTTGTCAAGATACAGATTTTCAGGAGGTTTTGCCTCAGTAGCAAACTCTACAACAATAGGGTCAATGAACTTGAATTGCAGCACATCACTACGCCTGGCAAGGTATGCTTCCCTGGCAGTTGATGTATGAGGAAAGCTAGAAGGTACTATTGGAGACCACCGCTGTCTGAAGAACATGAGCTTAGTACTAATCTCTAAGAAACTGGAAAGCAATGAAATACTGGAAGCAGAGAAGATAATCCGTTGATAACAGACCAAACAGTCGCAATTTCCAGTCATAGCTACTTTAAAAATATTTTCGAGAGTCCTTTTCAAAACTAGCTTCCTTAAAATAAAAAGGTCTATTTCTAGATATTGTTTAGCTTCCAATGCAAACTACTTTTGTGTTAATTATTCAGAAACCACGATTACCAATAAGAAGAACTCTCTTTTTGATCAGTACTCAGAAAATAAATTTGGCAAATATGTAAGAGGATATATGATTTAAGATACCGATGCCCTAAGCAGTTAAAAGTTGCTCCACATCACCAAAGTTTAGCAGTAGCTTTAATTTTCAATTCAGTTTTTGAGTTAAACAATAAAAACTGCCTACTCGAAAGAGTTAAATAGTGCTGATTTCTCTTCAATTAGATGGACGATAGTGCTGCCAGGCTCATTTACATTTACACCGCAGATTCGCTCGCAGATAGAGATGCATAATTGCTACCAATATTATAAAAGATTGTATCTTTATCCAGCCGCTATCAAATTAATAAACAAGTGTTTAATTAGAAGAAAGACAGAAAGTATAACCTGAAAAGGGATTGCCAAATAGAGTCAGAATAGGCAGCTCTTTGAAGGTATTTACAAGATATAGCCATGTTTGACAGGTCTTGAAGATTCAAGTAAGTTGCACACTGAACCAATGCGTCCATGTCGAGGTCTGTTATGCTTGTCGAGTTATTTTGAGTCGCCGGTGAAGTGTCCCCCATTTTTGGATTCTCTCTATTCAGACCCTCAAAAAATTCACAAATGAATAGCGAACTGTCAACTGTGTGAGAAAGTTCTAGAATTGTTAAATGGAAGGGAAGAGCTATTTTGAAAAGGAAGCTGATATGTGACGGAAATGTAATTCAATAACGGTTCCCAAATGTTACTGCGAATTTTTTGTATTATCTTATTTTAATTCACTTCTAAAATCAAGGAAAATTCTATAACTTATATATTACTACAAAGTATTAGGACAACAAAATTACATACCAAATTATATTTACATCTATGTACAGTTATATACATGTACAACAAATGACAATTGTAAAGAATATCACCAAAATCAAATTCTAAAAGTTAGATAACAAAATATAAGTATTTATTTGCTTTCAAAACAATGTAATGTATTTATATTAAAGCTTGACCTACTAATTTGGAAAGTAAAGCAATCTCAACCAAAAGAATATTTGAAAAATAACGAAGGTTAAAAATTAGATGTATACGTTATGTATTATTTTACAGAATTTTCACAACTTACTGTTCGACCAAAAAAATTTATACTTTTTACTGAATTAATTAAATGAGAAGATTTAAAGTAAATCCTAGCCAAAGATAATATACCCTAGATATTAGATAGAAGATAAGAATAAGCAAACATAAGATTTAACTATATATAACAAAGTTAAAATCCCTTTATGTAAGAAGAGGATGGTGATTTTCATAACATTAAATAATAGTGAAAAAGACAAATATATAAAGGGTCACTGATCTTTAACAAGGTTGAACCCCACGCTTTTGATATGATGAGACTAACGATGTACATTTAAGATCTCAGCTTCCTTGCTTTTTTCTCCCTCATGGGGAGAGAGAGATGAGGATCCTTCTTGTTCTCGGAAAATATGTCTGTCTGTGTCAATTTGTACCCCCCCCCCCCTCCCCACCCACCCACCCACCTCTTTCTTCTTCTTCTCACTTAGTTTATATACTAGATATTCTCCTTTACCCAAAGGTCATTAACCATAGTACCTAAGTCGTTTGACTGTATTACTGGTTGACTCTCCGAAATGCCATAACATCCAATTCGTCGTTCAAGCATTCTGAATACACGAGCCGATGTGCGTGTCGATGTAGCGTTGTTTGGATACGACTTTGACCCAAATGACTTTTTGTCATTCCTTTTCATGCAGATTCTCGTCCGGTCAAATTTTGACCCATACACTTACAAAATCAAATTCATAAAATTGTTACATAATTGTGTATTTACTTTAATATTTTTCTAAGATAATATCTTTAACTTTTGTTTCCGGCCAAATAATATAAATTGAACAGAGTAATTAATTTTGACTTCTTACACGGCATTATGTTTTTTCAGTCCCAAAAAAAGAAAAAAAAAGAATTGAGTTTTTGACCAGCTTCGCAGTTGCACTCTTCAATCCTTCACTCCCAATTCTGTAAGTCAACGCGCATCACATTTTGCTCAAACCCCAAACCCTATCCCCACCGGGATCCTACAACTCCGACAACATGCCCCCGACCACCGTCATCGCCGCCGTCCTCCTCCTCCTCCAATTCATAATCACCGCCACCATCTCCGCCCCAATCGTGGGACTAGACTCCTTCCTCGCTCAACAATCCCGGGTTGACCCGACTGCCACAAACGATTCATTCCTCTCCCTTCCTTCTTCCCTCAAAAAACACCTCGCCCACCCCTCCTTAAACAACCCAACCACCCCTTCTTCCCTCCTCTCGTTCCAACTCTCCGTCCCCATCACCGTCAAGCTCGTCGGCTCCAATTTCTCGTCCTCTTCCAAATCTCAGCTCTCTTCATTTCTCAGCTCCGCAATTTCTTCCGATCAGTTCCACGTCATCACCCCTTTCTCTTATCAATCTCATCATCTCTCCATTTCCCATTCCCTTCACCTTGACGTGTCACATTCTTCTAATTCCCTTTCTTCACGTTTATCTGAAACCCTCAAAACTCACCTCTCCACTGTCCCTTCATCTTTCAGATCCGTGCTCGCCTCCGTCCCGCACGAGATCATCGATGAAATAATTAAACAGGACTATGAAAAAGAGAAACCAATTAATGGGATTTACATTTATATTCTCAATTTGGGCTCCCAGTCAAAACCCTATGCTTACAGCTACACTCCTGGAGAACCGTCCCCGGCTTTCACCAAGTGTTTGGGCACTGTATGGACCGGAAAAGATCGGTATTTATGGATTGATTTGGGGGCTGGCCCGGTTGATTATGGGCCTGCGTTGTCCGGCGATGGTGTGCTGCCACGTGGCGAGTTTCATCCGTTTGCTTCGTTGCACGGCCGCCCCAAGTCCCAAAAGGCACTACTTTCGGATTTGGCATCGTTGGTTTGGAGTGCTTATCAGGTTCTTCTTGTGCCGTCTTTGCGAATCCCTGTCCCGTTTGAGAATTCGTTAATTGTTGAATTTATACATATACATAGTAATTCGGATAATAAGGATAGTTTTGGGTTAGATTGGAAGTTGATAGAGAGGAATTTCATGGATGAAGTAAATGAAAATGGGTTGTTGTTTGGTGATCAATCTTTGAGATTTAAGAAGTATGAGGTGAATTTAGCAGAGTGTCCTATTTGTTCTTTTGCCATTTCGAGGGCTGCTACATCGTATACTTCTAGGTACTTGTTTGATAATTATACTCTGATTGTCAGTGAGTACCTGGACTCGAAGCGTTTACACCAGACATTGTCTGAATCGGCTGAGGAGTTTAGGAAGGTTGCTAAGCTTCCTGAGGAGGACTTTGCTGGAAGGATTCTTCCGGTTTATGTTTTTGATTTGGACGTTAATACGATTCTGTTGCTTGATCGTTATCATCAGTCCGTGGCCTTTAAGGATATGGTTATTGCAGTCAGGACGAAGAGTACGCAGACTGTGAGTGATTATAGCTGTAATGGGCGTCATGTGTTTACACAGACTCGCGAGTTGGAGAGACCCCTTGTAGGTTCCATCTTACAGAGCATGTGGGGTGTTTCCCCGACACATATGGTATGGAGCCCAAGACACAACAGTACTCTAGTTGACTATACGTGGAGCGTTGGGCAGACACCATTTGGCCCATTTTCAGAGGTTTCTTCCTTGTCGTTTGTCCAGAAGGATGCTGCGAGGAGAAATGTGTTGTTGACATCGTTGAACTATAGTATTACTAGTGCTCTTGAAGTTCTTGGATCCATTGCTGCACATGGAGGGGAGAGAAAGCTTCTGAAGCATAATCAGCTTACTGAGTTCATGCAGCGGTGGAACTTGTTCAAGTACAAGCTAGACAAGGCAGTTTCAGCGTTATCACATTTTGACTTCGAAAAGGCTCTGTATTACATGAGGTCTTCGGATCATGATATTTATGCCATTCATTCTCTTGTTTACCATGCTTCACAAGAGCTGGAAGCGTCGCTAGACTGTTTCAAGGACCCACCATTTCCCTGGGCGTCAGTTTCTATGACTGCTGGAGTTATAATTTTCCTTCTGTATGTTTGGGTAAAAAGAGATAAGTTCTTCTCCAACAAGCGAAAACAATTTTGACATTTTTTCAAGCGCTGGAGTTTGTAAGATCTGAGTTGATACAACACCCGTATCTATGAGTAGCATGCTGGCTGTAAGCTCTGAAATTAGAATTTGTTTTGTTAAGAAAAGGTACTGCAGTTTAAATTAGCACAGAACATCTTGATTATTGTGTGGATTTTCTTAGGAGTGTCAGGATCATGCTTGCCAATTGGATCATAGGAGCTTTTTGGTCTAACGTCCTATGGATGTTCATTGAAGAGTTAATAGATTATAAACTCATCATCTAACTTTTAGCTTATCAAAAAAAAAAACTTAATTGTCAACTTACTCCCATGTGTAATTGATTTTCCGACAAGGAAGAGTTTTAATTTTTTTCATGTGAATTAGCTCCAACAATGGGTTAGGAATAGAAAAGATCACTAAATTGAATAAGAGAGAAATTATATGCTGGAGTTGATGATCAGTATTTTGATCTGTTGTGAACTATGTCTATATTATGGAAAATGATTTATCATAGACTATCAATTTCTTAACATACTATTGCTCTATCAAAAATCTCTAGTGATAATTCTTAGATTCTCTCTTTTTTATAGAAATGATTATTTGCAGATCGTTGATAACTTGATAGGCAGAATGGCCTAAATGGCACCTATACTTATGTCATTTTATCATGACGGTCCTCCTACTTCACTTTTTTTCATCCAGACATTTTAACTTGTTCAAAATCTATATTTTAAACCCCTCTGACCGTTGACCAAGCACATGTGGCAAAATAATGGTTGAGCTGGACAAAGTGGGTGTAATTCACGCGGATAATGAGTGTGAATATGAACATTTTGCACCAGAAATAATTAAACTAAGAAGAAAAAATCATTAAAATAAGAATGAAAAATAAATAAGTAAAAAAAGAAAAGAAAAAAGCAAAAGAGATATGTCTCCTTTCTGTTCCTTCATTTTCGTTTCCCCCACCACCCACCCTCCTGTACGCTTCTTCTTCTTCTTCCCCACTGCCCACTTCCCGTACCCCCCCCTACCCCCCCCCCTACCCTCCTACCACCAAAAAAAACAAAGAAAAACAACCCAATCCCTAAATAATCCCTTACTAAAAATGGCTATTTCTGCTATCAAATACTAATTTTCTTCTGTTTTCATTTAATTTTGACATTTCCTAGTCGTGGAACCCCAACTCAGTAATAGTCAAGTTGGCATGACACACAAGATAAGAATAACAAACACGTGACTGGATCCTACAATGACAAGATTAGTCCTACTACTAATGCAAATACTACGCCTAATGATAATAGGGATAAAAATCATTTGGACTAAACCAATTATATGCTTCTCAAAGTGGAACAACAACGTGACTATTACTCTTAATAATGATAATATGAACACTACTTCCTACAAGGCTAATATATCCCTCCAACTCAACAACACTTATTTCTTGATAATCCTAGCAATGATTATGTGTTGGTTGACACTAAGCAAGTGTCTAGCACGATATCTGAACACTCTTTTGAGTCCTCTAGCCACGAACATGAACACAATTCTAATCCAGAACATACAGAACCCTTGGAACCTTCCTACTCACTTCAATGTATTCCTACCGAAGGACCCCAATCCATTATGATCGAAGGCCCCTGCCAATATATTTCCACTTCTCATACCTTGAGATGCCTAGAACAAACTAGCACAGACTCAAAAACAAAACAGCAACCCAGCCCCCATGGAAATGCAGCCCCCTCCATCACCCAATGCTCAAGAACCAAAAGAAAATGTAATGTAGGAACCAAAGGAGATAACTCCTCCAAACAGGGGTTGAGAATCGAGTTTTCAAACATAAACGAAGTCGAAGTCTCACTCTTCAAGGTGAGGCACGACGTGAGGCAGCTCTTCAGTTGTCCAATAGCACTATATAGGTGCACAATGAACAAAAACACACCACAAGATCCAACAGTAGAAAGTTGGCAATAATCATAATACCATTCCCATGGAGAAACCTATCTTCTCCTACGGGGGAGGAGGGGAGTGTCAACCTACAGAACCCAAATCCCAAGATGAATAGAGCTACAACTATTATCATTTAGAACACTAGGGGTGCTAACAATGACAACTTTGGTAGGAACTTTAGAGATATGATAGACACCCATAGTCCTTGCATGGTTACTTTACTTGAAACTAAGATGGCTACCCACACATCCCTTATTAATGATTTTAATTTTACGGATATGATCGAGGTCCCCGCAGAGGGAAGATCTGGAGGAATGGTTATTCTGTGGGGTCACAATATGGTCACTGTCCAAAACTCTATCAAGCGAGATCAGGAAATTCATGTTATGGTTGAGATACTTCCTAAACGCTACTCTTGGCTTTTTTCTTCCATTTACGCTAGTACTAGTAAGACTAACAGAAATCTACTTTGGAAGAACTTTGGAAATATTTATGATTCCTATAAAGGCCCGTGGTTAGTAGGGGGGATTTTAATGACATGTTAATGGCTAGGAGAAATTTGGTGGTAAACATGTTAGTCTCAATAGGTCGTGCAAATTATGGTCCAGCATAAATTATTGTAACCTCTTTGACTTGGGATCTAAAAGGAGTAAATTCACTTGGTCAAATCATAGGAAAAGGAGGAAAAGTCTAATTATGGAACGATTAGATAGAGTGTTCTGTAATGATAAATGAGCTACTCTTTTTCCTGAAGCCTCAGTTACCCACCTGCCCAAAACCCGCTCAGACCATAGAGCTTTGTTGATCAAGTTGAACTCTATGCCTAATGGGAACTACGAGAAACCTTTTAGGTTAGAGACAATTTGGTGTTCGCATCCTGATTTTATTAATGTGGTTAATTCTAGTTGGAAAGATAATAACCGGTATGATGCGCTGCTCGATCTTTTAGAAACGATATTTTGGAATGGAAAAGAAAAACTTTTGGTGATCTCTTTCACAGAAAAAGAGACTTTTAGCTAGGCTTAATGGTATCCAAAATTCTCCTAAATTTCCTACTAGCAAATTTCTTCAATAATTAGAACAAGATCTAATGTATGACTACAATAATATCCTTAAGTTAGAAGAAGACTACACGAAACTAAGATCTAGAATTCTGTGGATGAATGAGGGTGATGCTAATACCAAATATTTTCATAAAACTGTCGTTAATAGGAGATGAAGAAACCATATTACTTGTCATAAAAATGATGAAGGTCAATAGATTGATGATCACAACTCCTTGAGGGATCACACTTTGAATTACTTTGCGGAGATATTCACAACCTCTCATCTCCAAACAAATTGGTCAAAAATCCTTAATGACCCAGTCTCATTCAATAATCTAGATCTGTCCTCATTAGATTATCCCCTACTGGATAATGAAGTCATTAGAGCTATTTTTTCCTTTAAACCTTTTAAAGCTCCAGGTCCTGATGGCCTACACCCATTCTTCTTTCAAAAATATTAAAAAGTGGTGGGACAATCAGTTCTACAATTTTGCCACAATATTTTCGCTACGCAATCCTTTCCTGAATCTATCAACAATACCTACTTATGTCTCATTCCTAAAATTCATTATGCTAATAACCTAAAAAATTTTAGACCCATAGGCTTATGTAATACTATTTACAAAATTATTACTAAGATCATTTCTAACAGGATCAAGCCCTTTCTAGGTAATATCATTAGTCCATTCCAAGCCAGTATTTTGAAAAAATAAAAGGGCTTGTGACAATGCTATCATTATTCAGAAAATCCTTTCTAAATTCAATCACTTTAAGGGTTCAAAAGCTTTTATGATCCTTAAAATTGATTTAGAAAAAGCTTTTAATCGACTTGAGTGGTCTTTCATTTATCGAACCCTTAGACATTTCAAGTTCTCCCCTAAGATTACAAAGCTGATCATGACCTGTATTACTACAAGTAACATCTTTATCCTAGTAAATGGATCCAAAACTGACTTTTTAATCCTAGCAGAGGCATAAGGCAGGGCAATCCTATGTCTCCGTATATCTTTATACTATTCATGAAAATGTTGTCTAGATACAAGTAGATATTAGGAATTGGGACCCTATAGGCCTCAACAATAGAAGTCCTTCATTTTTCCACATCTTCTTTGCATATGACCTCACCCTTATGGCTAAGGTCAATAATACCTCATGCACTACTATCCTTAGTTGTCTCAATATGTTCTGTGACTAATCATGCCATAAGATAAATTATTCCAAATCCAAAATTATTTTCTCAAAAAATTGTCCAAACGACACTGCCAAGTATATTTCTAAATTGTTCAATATGAGAATCAGTGGCAGCTTTGATAAATATCTTGGCTTTCCTATTTTGCGACAGAAGCCAAAAGCCACTGATTATCAATTCATTCTTGATAACATGCGCAACAGATTATCTAACTGGAAATCAAAGTGTTTAAGTATAGCCGGTAGAACTACTCTTGTCTCCTCGACTCTCAATACTATTCCCAATCATGTCATGCAATATACTCTTCTCCCACAAAGAATTCTGAATGTTATTGATCATATCCAAAGGAATTTTATGTGGGGTAGCACTGAAAGTAATAAGAAACTCCACTTTCTTAGTTGGAAGGTAGTTACTAGTAGTAAATCCAATGGGGGTCTAGGAATCAAGAACACTAAGTCAAAAAATTTGTCCCTCCTTACAGGTCTTACATGGAGACTTCTAAACTTTTCTCATTCTCCTTGGTCCAAGCTCCTTATTGCTAATCATGCTACGAAGGCCAGGAAAGCTAACACTTCTTTTATTTGGAGTGCTATTGTAAAGGGCTGGTACTATTGTAATAAAAGGACCTTTGGACTATCAATGAAAGGTCTGTTATTGACATTTTAAAATCTAGATGGATTCCTAACAATCCTTGTCTAAGACATTCCATTCAATGGCCTCTCAACAGGAGTGATCACAATCTAAAAATTAGAGATCTAAGGAAGAAAAATTTATGAAATTTTTCTAAGTTGTCTTTTGACCTGCCCAGTTGTATTACTGATAACATTATAACCTTAAATCTCCTCCAATATGATGCTACTCCTGACATTCCTATTTGGTCACTTAGTAGCAATGATAAGTTTACTATAAAATCATGTTACACTCTCATTGATGGTCATGAGGAAACTGACAAGGATTTCAGTTGGATTTGGCACCTCAACTGTCGTAACAAGATAAAATTTCTCCTGTGGAGGTGTTTTCACTATAAACTACCATGTAGATCTTATCTTAAGCATATTGGTATGAATATTGACGTTACTTGTCCAATGTGCAAGATTGAGGACGAGACCATTACGCACATTTTCCTTAATTGTCCTATAACTAATACATTCTAGATGAATTTAGGCATTACTCACCTCTCATATAATGATATAACTCACTGGCTTCTCGTAATAAAAAACTTGAACCTCCCGTTAAACCACAAATACCTTAACTGGGAGGATCTTTTTCCTTTTGTTATCTGGAATATCTGGATGAATAGAAACAATAACAATCATAACAATACTAACCATGCTCTATGCTCTAAGATTATTTTTCAACAGGCTATGGAATACAAACTCCTCGCAGTCAAGGAGTTAAACCCAAATATAAAGAAGGCCATCAAAATAAGATGGCATATGCCCCCTGATGGTTGGTACAAACTTAATGTAGATGGGGCATTCAAGGCTAAGAAGTTGCTTTGTGGTCTAGGTTGGGTAATTCGCAACAGCTCGGGAGATTGGGTTGTTGGTTTCTATAATTACACATATGCAGCAACACCTTTCCAGGCAGAACTAATGGCTCTGAAACATGGCCTTCAACTCGCATGGGGTCTCCAGCTGAAACCCTTGGAAATCGAAACAGACTCAACTGATGTGCTTAAATGCCTTGATCATGGTTATCCAAACGTATAATACCCTTATTTGTGATTGCAGGTGGTTGATGCTCCAACTGGAGAGGTAACAATCAGGCAAAATTTCAGGGAAGCAAACCAAGTGTCGCACCTTTTAGCAAAGGAACACTACTAGAAACACAGCAGTTTCCCACGGAAATTTTCCACTGAAAAATTGTTAGTGGCAATTCCCACCTAATTTCAATGGGAAAAGTAAAATTTCTTTTCTAGGAATAAATAATAATGTTTCCCATTGACTATCCGTGGGAAAGTTTTTGCGCAAAAATGCACGTAATTTAGTTCCCTATGATTCGGTGAGAAAAGTCATTAAAAAATTAATTATATAAAACTAAAAAAAATTCCCAGGGAAAACAGTGGGAAATAAAAAATAATTTTTTAAAATATTCTCACAGATTCCGTATGAACGAAAAATTTTGAATTTTGAATTTTTGTGCGTTATGAAAATGTTTTCCCACGGAGATTTCCCACGGAAGTAGTGGGAAAGTTTTATTATTATTCACATAATCTTTTAGTTTTCTATCAGTCTTTTTTGTGTTTTATCCAGTACAATAAATATGAGCCACGACGATATTTAATTAGTGACCTTTATAATAAATGTTAGAAAAAAGATAATTTATTGACATTTGTTAGAAAATGTCACAAAATACTGATATTTAATTAAAAATGACAAAAATAGTGACATTTGATTTAAATGTCACATAATCAGTAATAAAATAATATTTAGTTAGTGATGTTTATAATAAATGTAAATAAATTAATACTTTTTTTGGTAAAAAGAAAATTACTACTTTCAAATTTCAAAAACAGAGAAAAATATATTTTGCAAAATTTCCCTCCAAAATTTTCCTCCGAAAATATCCCAAAAGAACCCTACTCCCCGCCATTTAATATTTTTAAATAATAATACTTATGTCATTGATATATTAGCTTGTACCACTCGATACCTTTATGTAATGCCGGGTAGAAGAAACCCTTGCCTTAGTCATTTTTTTCTTTTTCTCCCTCTTCTTTCTCTTTTCCTCCCTCTAACGGCGACCAACCCTCAGCCATTGTCTCTCTTCCTCCTTCCGACCAGCCATCGTCTCTCTCTTCCTCCGCTCCCCAGCGACGACCAGCCCGAGGGACAGGTAATTTTTCTTTTATCTTCCAATTTCGTTTCGATTGTTGCTGCTTCTTTTAGATTTTAGTCCCAATTTTGTTTAGGTTGTTGCTGCTTCTTTCAATGGTTGCATGTTGTTTGCCTTTTTCTCTATTATTTTCTGAATTATTTAGAGGAATTTAAAATACTGAGAGCTCAAGTGTTGGTTAGAAATCTTGCTTTGAATTGAAGTAGTAGTACTAGTAAGGGGAAAAGATTCGTGGAGAACATTAGAAATCTTGGTTAGATTCGTGGAGTGCACATTTGTGTTCTCTCATTTTTAATTTTTTTTTCTTTCTAATTTTCCAGTTTTCTTTCATGGAGTGCACATCGTCTCTCTCTTCCTCCTTCCAACCAGCCATCGAAACAGAAGGTGTCCAAGAATAGGTACGATTATGAATACTCAATTAGTTAGAATGCATTGACCTTAACCATTGTGGAATTGTATATACTCTGTTTCATGAATAAAACTATAAAAAAGAGGTATAACGTGTAGATACCCATCCTTAGAGTAAATTAGAATGACAAAATCAAATGAACGCATCTTTTATGCAATTGTGATGATTCCCCTATAGATTCATCCGCGTTGTTAATGTTGAGAAGATAGTTGGTAAATTGTAATCTAGCACATACACAATGGTTGGTAAATTCTTAGAATCAATCACCTGCTAAGTGGAAATAATTCTTAGTAAGACAAGTATACAAATTACAAAGTGCATAGTAGGCTTCATTTTAAAGTACTCATGAAGGCATTGTATGGGGTGCTGATATTGCATAAAAAATACAGTATATGCCTCCAAGTATCACACTATACAATTAGAAATGAGTTTACAAAGACTTGAAATATAGCGATATACCACCTTTTGATTCACTAATTACACTCTATAGACCTTACTCTTAAGTTTTGTTTGTGATATTATTGCTTGTTTGGACTTAGGATTATGATGCTGGTGCCATTTTAGTATGTTGTGTATGACACATATCATGTGATATTGGCTTGTCTCATATAGGAGTTTGTGTTCATGATTGAAATAGGGTAGAATACATTCAAATTTTATTTTCTGTTGTAATTTTTATAATATTAAATGAGTAAGAATAATAAATTTGTTGTTTGTATATGTAGATGGAACATCCCATGTTGATAGACGATAGGAATCTTCCTAATCGGCGGGATTTAAGAGATGATTTTATACAAGGAATTGGTTAGTTTATTAATCATGCTAAGTTATTTAGCCAAAATAAGGGGATGGTTAAGACTTATCTAGAGCATACGACATTTCCTCTGAGGGCAACTATCATCGCCTCGTGTGTGGACTATAAGGTATATACTTTTTTGTTAACATGCTCTTCTTTTTGTTTAGGCGCTTCTTTTTTCACTATTAGAACTCTTCCACTGCAATTCCTTATTCTTTTTGCTTCAGCTGCATCAAACTATTTTTTAACTTGGTGTTAGTAAGAGTAAGCACATTTTGGATATGCATGAAACTCAAAAGATGCAGTGGATATGCAGATATCCGTTTTGTCTAACTTCTGTTTTCTTTACTTTTTTGTATGCAACCGAAGCATGCTTTTTGTTGAATTAACTCATTTTAAAATTTTAAATTGGAAATCACCATTTTTCTTTCTTTCTTGGTTGGATTCGAATTGTTCCTTCTTTCTGGAGTGTGTTTTGATTTCATGGAGGAATTGAATCATTGCACTTTTTCTTTGAGAAATTTTAATCTTAGTAACTTGTTCAATGAGAAGAATATGTTTCCTTCAATACCAATGAGATTATATTGATGTACTCTTGTTATTCATTTAATCTATTTCCATGAACATGAACCACACTAATAGCAGCCAATAAAATGGAGTTAGTAAATGTTTCTTGTTTGTGGTTTAAGGGAGGGGAAAGAACAACAGGCACTTTTGTATTTGAAGTGGCCTATATTGTTGGGACTTCATTATAATTAACTGATCAAGTTGCAATTCCTTATAATCTCAGAAGTTATTCATGAACCACACTCCTCAAAGTTGCCATTCTTTATTACCGAGTACTATTTGTTTATTTTTTGTTTTTTATGTATCAAGTTATCCTGAAAGTTGTTAATTCTTTTTAAATGTAAAGGTTGCTTCATGTGCATACATAGCTGCAATTTTTCTTTCTTCTGCTTGATTAGCACCAGAGTGTTCTCCGTCAATTATTTCCATTGCTTTCCTCGGAGAAATTAATTAGTATGAATCAACATGCATGTTCTTTTGGAGTCTAGATTACAATAATAGTTTTATCTAGTTTGGCGAGATATATTCCATCTATGTTCTTGATTGGTAAAGTTTGTTGGATAAGGTATCTAAAAGAATTGGTTTCTATATCTTTTCTTTTTTTCTCCTCTCATTCCAACGAATTTGAATACGTAATACATATTCGTTCTATTTATAATAATTGTAATTTTTTTATAGGATGCTTTCAAACGAAGCTTGGAGGAGTTCATTCAAAGTCAGTCGATTGATGATCAAGGTAGGCCAATCCAACCATCCCAAGAGGAGATCATGGACATGTGTTGTATCTTCAAGACAGGGCTGCAAGGGAAGAAGAGGCAAAGCGAAGGGAGGAAGAAGATAGGCGAAGAGAGGAAGTGTCACGACCCGGATGTCCCACCCTCGGGAGTCGTGATGGCGCCTACTAATAGGAGCTAGGCAAGTCAACTTAATTTACTTCTTTTAGCAATTATCGTCCATTTAATGGAAACAAAGCATAATATGATAAAGCGGAAGTCTCAAATATAATTAACTAAAGGAAATGCGGAAGTTTAACAAAATCCTATACCCAAGACTGGTGTCACAATACTCACGAACATCTAGAGAATACTTTACAAGGTTTGAATGAAACATAACACTGTCTGCTTCGGTACAAATGATAACAAACTGAATAAGATAGAAAGGGACTCCGGGCCTGCGGACGTCAGCAAGGCTACCTCGAATGTCCCTGGACTGAAAGCTCGCTCCCAGAATGCTACTGCTACTCAAATGCTGCTCCAACACCTGGATCTGTGCAAAAAGATGCACAGAGTGTAGCATCAGCACAACCGACCCCATGTGCTAGTAAGTGCCTAGACTAACCCCGGCGAAGTAGTGACGAGGCTAGACCAGACTACCAGATAAACCTGTGCAAATATATATATACAAGTACCACAAAGTAATAGCGGAAAGTAAATAATTAAAGCTGGGAGGGGGAACATACTTATGGGGTAGCAGATAAAACAGAATATCAGGGATAACAAAAGAAACTACATCTGATCTCTTCTAACACAAAATAAGGGAAAACAAACCACTTTTACTTGTTTCAATTTCCTCTCGTTGGAGGCGTGCAACACGATCCCAATTCCTCATATCACGTGGTAGGCGTACCACTCGATCCCATTTTATAATATCACGTGGTAGGCGTACCACTCGCTCCCATTTTATAATATCACGTGGTAGGCGTACCACTCGATCCCATTTCATAATATCACGTGGTAGGCGTACCACTCGATCCCATTTCATAATATCTCGTGGTCGGCGTGCCACACGATCCCATTTCATTCAGCACAATACACAATATAATCCCGGCAAGGGAGAAAGATGTTATAATAAGCTATTCCGGCAAGGGAACAAGATAATATAATAAACTATCCCGGCAAGGGGGATCCAGCTATAACCAAACTCATTCAATCTCTACTTAACACAATTAAATCCACACTTAGTCTCAATAATTAGTAGCTCAATGTTAAAGATTTCCAACCAATTCCTCATAAATAACAATTACCAATTCGACAATTTAGCAAATTAGGACTCACGGTCATGCTCGACACCAATGTATAGGTACTCCTCACCATGCCTATACACTGTACTCGACAAATAGCAATTAACAGATAAGACTCTACTCCTATTCCCTCAAGCTAGGGTTAGACCAAACACTTACCTCAACTTCCACGGCTAAATCAATCCACAACGACCGCTTTCCCTCTCGAATTCGGCTCCAACTCAATCAAATCTATGAAATAACGACTTTATAATATCAATAATAGCTAAACAAATCAAACCCAACGCCTAAATATAGATTCCCAACCTTTCTTCCAAAAATTCCAAAACCGACCCCGGGCCCGCTTGGTCAAAACCCGAGGTTCGAACCAATTCTATGTCACCCATTCCCCCACGAGCCCGAATATACAATTTGTTTTCAAATTCGACCCCAAAACGAGGTCTAAATTAAAGAAAATCGAAAAGCCCTAATTCTACTCTTTTCCCCCAATTTCAACCCTAGATTATATGATTTAAGCTTAGGAATTCAATAAATAATGATGGAAAATGAAGAAAACGAGTTGGAATTTACTAACCCAAGAGGTCTTGATGAAAGGAAGCTTCAATGGATGCCTAAGGACCTTGGAGAGGAAGAAACTCGGATGTTTTTATGAAAATTTCGTGACTACACTGTTCTGAAACTTAAAAATATAACTGGGCAAAATTGCCCTTCGCGTTCGCGAAGGGTAGGAGCTGACAAGCCTTCGCGTTCGCGAGAGTGAGAGTGCGAACGCGAAGAGGAAAATACTGGGGTCCAAGATTTTGGCCTACGCGAACGCGTGAGGCCTTATGCGAACGCGATGAGTGAGGACAATAAGCTTACGCAATCGCGAGATATGTTATGCGAACGCGAAGAAGGAAAATCTGGGGCTTCGCGAACGCGTGAGCTCGTTCGTGAACACGAAGAAGGGGGGGCTAAGGCAACGCGAACGCGAGATAGAGGGTGCGAACGCGAAGAAGAAAAGGTATGTGCACCTGTTGCAGATTTTTCTGCAATTTTGCTAAGTCCAAAACCTCCCCGGAAACACTCCCGAGCCCTCGGGGCTCCTAACCAAACACACACACTAACTCAATAACATCCTACGAACTTATTCGAGCGATCAAATCGCCAAAATAACATCAAAAATAATTGAATCAAGCCTCAAGATCATCATTTTCATTTCAAACTTCATAACTTCAAATTTTAGATATTTAGGTCCGAAACACGTCAAATGACGTCCGATTTCGACCAAACTTTACAGAAAGCGCTTAACTCATATTCAAGACTTGTACCGGGCGTCGAAACCAAAATACGAGCCCGATACCCTAGTCTTTTAATCAATTTTTATTTCCATTTTTCTTAATAATTTCAGAAAAACAATTTCACAGAAAAATTCATTTCTCGGGCTCTCGACCTCGAAATCCGACTCCGGACATATGCCCGAGTCTCATATTTTTCTACGGACCCTCCGGGACCGTCAAATCACGGGTCCGGGTCCGTTTACCCAAAATGTTGACCAAAGTCAACTTTAATCATAACAATATCAAAATTCATAAATTTTTACACAGAATTCATATTTAAGCTTTCCGGCTATGCGCTCGGACTGCGCACGTAAATCGAGGCAAGTAAAAATGAGGTTTTCAAAGCCTCGGAAGCACGGAAAAGAGAGAAATCCGGTGATGACCCTTTGGGTCGTCACAATAAGTATCCTCACACTATCTCTATTTTTATGCATTCTCTTCCCTACTATAAATTTTAATTAGTTTTTACATTAATTTTTACCTATAACCAAAATATTATCATATTTAATTTTAAATTATAAAATTGATGTAGGCTAAAATATTAATACATAAGTTATTTGATAATTATGTTCCAAATGTATTGAGTTCTGTTATAATTATTTTTGATTTAGATGTAGTTAAGTTTTTTTTAGCTTTAAGATATAAATTTAATTTTTAATTTTCATTAATAAAATCACCTATATTAGAAAGTTATTTTATATTCTTAAAATTTTATTTTAATATTAGAAAAATAATTTCTTAATTGTTTGAACATATTATATGTATGTAGTAATATGTTTACCATCATTTTATTTCTTACCATAATAATTTCCAAAATAAAAAATTATGAAATAAAAATAATCTCATCTCAAATTCAAATAATTCTTATCATTTATTTTCTAAATTGGAACGCAATTTCAAAACATTACGCTATGCTTTCAAACTTATACTAACTGCACTCAATTCAGATATTAATCATAAAAAAATATTTTCTTAGTTGTTTGAACACATTATATCTAAATGTTGTAGTAATATTTTCACTATCAGCTTATTTCTTATGTAAATTTTCTTTCTTTTTAGCTTTAATACNATGGCTGAGTTTGCAAAACAGTATTAAAAACCTTGGACCGAGATCAAATAATATGCAAAGTAATGCGAAAACAGTGATACAATCCCTGAAGGATTCACATAGTTGGCACGAAACCCAAACAAGGCAATCAGTCCAAATTATGATGATAACAAGTAGTTTCAGTCAAATACGTAGTAATTTCATCAATCGGGACGGACCTAGTCACCATCCCCAACGGTTCTCTACCTCACGCCCACTATCCGGCGTGCAAGTCACCTCAATACAGCACTATGATGTGCAAATTCGGGGTTTCAAACCCTCAGAATATCATTTACAATCATTACTCACCTCGAACTGGTGAAATCTCTAGCTCGCGACGCCTTTGCCCCTCAAATCGGCCTCCACGCGCGTCGAATATATCCAAAATCAGAGCGAATACATCACAATATGCTAAGGGAACAATACCCAATCGAAAACAATCGAAAAATAGCAAAAATCTCGAAACTAGCAAAACCCGAGCCCCGGGCCCACTTCTCGAAAAATTACAAAATTCACATCAATGGATTCCTCATCTCGCCACGAGTTCATACATACCAAGAACTCCCAAATCCGACCTCAAATGGCCCTTCAATTTCCAATTTAAAAATCCCAAAACTCAAGCCCTAGTTCTTCCACTTTTGGCTTAATTTCATGAATTTCTAGGTGGATTTCACAATAAAAACGAGTTTTAAGTTCAAAAATCTTACCTCCAATCGATTCCCCTTGAATCCCTCTTTAATCTCCACCAAGAAGCTCTCAAAATGATCAACCATGGGGGAAAAATGGCTAAAAATCGCGGATGAAATGTTTATAAACTTTCTGCCCAGACCTGGAAAATCCTTCCCCGCGTTCGCGACCACTACCTCGCGAACGCGAAGTGCAAAAATTTAAAAGCTCGAAAACACTCTACGCGAACGCGACTCAATCCATGCGAACGCGATAGTTTAGGCCTCATACTTACGCGAACGCGCTACCTCACACGCGAACGCGCTACCTCACACGCGAACGCGTAGAACAAACTCCACTGGACTCCAAATCCTTATTCGCGAACGCGACACCCTCACTACGAACGCGAAGCACAGGGTCAAGGCCCTCCGCGAACGCGAGACACCAAACGCGAACGCGAAGGCCAAACTCAGGCCAACCCAATTTCCATCTACGCGATCGCGAGGGACCTTACGCGATCGCGAAGGCAAATTCTTCTGCAACAGCTGATGGTCAATTTCTGCAACATCTCAACATGGAAAAGGGTCCGATTAACCACCCGAAACTCACCCGAGGCCCCCGGGACCTCAACCAACAGCACCAATACATCCTATAACATCATTCAAACTTGTTCCAATCATCAAAACACGTCAAACAACACCGAAACCATCAAATTACATCGGATTCAAGCCTAAGTTCTTCTAAAACTTCCGAAACACGCATTCGATCAAAAACCCAACCAAACGACGTCCGAATGACCTGAAATTTTGCACACACATCACAAATAACATAACGAAGCTACAGCAACTCTCGGAATTCCATTCTGACCCTCGGATCAAAATCTCACCCATCAACCGGAATTCGCCAAAATACTAACTTTACCAATTCAAGCCTAATTCTACACCGGACCTCCAAAATAAATTCCGATCACACTCCTAAGTCACAAATCATCCCCCGAAGCTAACCGAATCACCGAAAATCACATCGGAGCCCTATAACTCATAAGTCAACATCCGGTTGACTTTTTCAACTTAAGCTTTTCTTAAAGAGACTAAGTGCCTCATTTCTACCAAAACCAATCCGAATCAACTATAACACACCAAATACTGATAATGAAACATGAAGAAGCATAAAATGGGGGAAACGGGACGGTAACTCATGAGACGACAGGTCGGGTCGTCACAGAACTCGACCTCGCCCTCGAGCCTATAAATCGGGTAGCCTCGATTTCTACCGTATACAAGCCTACCTTTATAGATATTCAATGTAGGGATTTTTTCACTTTAGCCCTCGCCAAAAACTATTTACATTTGGTAGTCGAAGAAGTGTATAAAATTTGTATATTTTTTATATATAACATACAGAATGTATGTATATACAAAAGAATAAATAAAAAATTTGGCTATTATTTTAATAGCTGCTATAGAGTGTCATTTTCTCATCAATGTACCCATGTTTCTACAAATCAATTCAAAAGACTTCAATTTCTATTCTTTCCAGCCTTAGAAATACTCATATGGTTTTGTTGTTTACTTTTTCTAGTAGGTACGCATAGAATATATTCTAATTATATATATTTATATATATTTTATATATAAATTATAATATATATTATATATTTATCAACTATTTTTAATTTAAACAATTAGGTGAACAACGGATTAGATTATTTCTTCTTGGAATATTGGGGCAACAAAGCATCAAAGACTTGGAAAAGTGAAACCGGAGATATATTACAATTTACAGCTTGTTTCTCATGGCATTGTCCATAGGAAAGGGAGGCCCACTCTTTTGCTTTTACTCCTTTAATACACACATATTAGCTAGCTATATAGCTTTGACAGTGAAATAGATCATTGTTGTCATAAAGAATTGTTCGCAGAGACAGATTTAGAATTTCTAAAATATGGGTGCACCATAAAAAAAATGAGAAGAAAAAAATATTAAGTGGGAATCAATCCATGTTCCTTTGGATAAATAATTCAACACTCAATCAGGTGCATCATTCAACTTTTTTGAAGCATGGCGGCCAATAGGTAATATTAGATTAATTTAACAAAATATATATAGAATACCTAATTTGACAGAAAGATCATGGGTTCATGTGCATATGTAAAACGACCTAAAGTATGGGTGCATTTTTTATTTTTTAAATATAACTTTTAATTACATTGACAGTCTAAAATAATATAACAAGTGAAAAAAGCAACTTGAAAACTAACCCGATATTCTGGTACAACATGTTAAATTATACTGATAATTATTATAGATATTCTTAACGTTGTTGGTGAATATAAAGTTAAATGCATATTTTTCCCACATATGGTCCCTTTCATGCTAATCATACTAATTAACCATAGCCCCACATTTCCTTTTTCGTTTTAACGGTCTAAAAGTTGGTTAATATAGGTTTAGTAGTCTTGATTGGTTGGATAGGCAAGAATAAGTTGAAGAGTCTCCTTTACTGATTAAAGAAGCTTACATGGCGTGTAAATTTTATTAGTAAAATCAGTATGTATTACATGTATTATAAGAACATGATCACATTGAGGTGATATGAGAAACTTATCTTTTAAAAATAACATAACCACAACGGTGGATATATTACTCACTTTTTAAAATTGCAAAGTAGTTACTTATATTTTATACTCTATCCGTTCACTTTTAGTTGTCAAGTATTCTAAAAATAAATTTTCATTTTTACTTGTCACTTTACGCATATCAAGAGAAAAATAATTTATATTTTCTATTTTGTCCTTAGCATTAATTACTCATTACAAATCATTCTTCAAACCCATTAAGAATATACACCAATTAATATGTGTATCATGATAAATGACGCACTTTATTTATTATTTCTTAAGGGGTGTGCAAAATCAATAGTGAACTGTAACGACCCGACCGGTCCTTTCTAGATTTATAGCCCCGTTCCCCCATTTCATGCTCCTTTTGTGTTCTTTAGCCGTATTTTGACTTACCGGGTTAGTCGGTTCGGGTTCGGAGAGGTTTTTGAGTGAATTGAAACACTTAGTCTCTTATGAGAAGGTTTAAGTTGGAAGAGTTGACCGGATGTTGACCTATGTGTAAACAACCTCGGATTTGAATTTTGATGGTCCTGTTAGCTCCGTTAGGTGATTTTAGATTTATGAGCGCATCCGGAATGTGTTTTGGAGGTCCGTAGTATAATTAGGCTTGAATTGGCGTGTCACGACCCGGATGTCCCACCCTCGGGAGTCGTGATGGCGCCTACTAATAGGAGCTAGGCAAGCCAACTTAATTTACTTCTTTTTAGCAATTATCGTCCATTTAATGAAAACAAAACATAATATGATAAAGCGGAAGTTTCAAATATAATTAACTGAAGGAAATGCAGAAGTTCAACAAAATTCTATACCCAAGACTGGTATCACAATACTCACGAACGTCTAGAGAATACTAAATACAAGGCTTGAATGAAACATAACACTGTCTGCTTCGGTACAAATGATAACAAACTGAATAAGATAGAAAGGGACTCCGGGCCTGCGGACGTCAGCAAGGCTACCTCGAATGTCCCTGGACTGAAAGCTCGCCCCCAGAATGCTACTGCTACTCAAATGCTGCTCCAACACCTGGATCTGTGCAAAAAGATGCACAGAGTGTAGCATCAGCACAACCGACCCCATGTGCTGGTAAGTGCCTAGCCTAACCCCGGCGAAGTAGTGACGAGGCTAGACCAGACTACCAGATAAATCTGTGCAAATATATATATACAAGTACCACAAAGTAATAGCGGCAAGTAAACAATTAAAGCTGGGAGGGGGAACATACTTATGGGATAGCAGATAAAACATAATATTAGGGATAACAAAAGAAACTACATCTGATCTCTTCTAACACAGAATAGGGGAAAACAAACCACTTTCACTTGTTTTAATTTCCTCTCGTTGCAGGCGTGCAACACGATCCCAATTCCTCATATCACGTGGTAGGCGTACCACTCGATCCCATTTCATAATATTACGTGGTAGGCATACCACTCGCTCCCATTTCATAATATCACGTGGTAGGCGTACCACTCGATCCCATTTCATAATATCACGTGGTAGGCGTACCACTCGCTCCCATTTCATAATATCACGTGGTAGGCGTACCACTCGATCCCATTTCATAATATCTCGTGGTCGGCGTGCCACACGATCCCATTTCATTCAGCACAATACACAATATAATCCCGGCAAGGGAGAAAGATGTTATAATAAGCTATCCCGGCAAGGGAACAAGATAATATAATAAACTATCCCGGCAAGGGGGATCCAGCTATAACCAAACTCATTCAATCTCTACTTAACACAATTAAATCCACACTTAGTCTCAACAATTAGTAGCTCAATGTAAAGATTTCCAACCAATTCCTCATAAATAACAATTACCAATTCGACAATTTAGCAAATTAGGACTCACGGTCATGCTCGACACCAATGTATAGATACTCGTCACCATGCCTATACACCGTACTCGAAAAATAGCAATTAACAGATAAGACTCTACTCCTATTCCCTCAAGCTAGGGTTAGACCAAACACTTACCTCAACTTCCACGGCTAAATCAATCCACAACGACCGCTTTCCCTCTCGAATTCGGCCCCAACTCAATCAAATCTATGAAATAACGACTTTATAATATCAATAATAGCTAAACAAATCAAACCCAATGCCTAAATATAGATTCCCAACCTTTCTTCCAAAAATTCCAAAATCGACCTCGGGCCCGCTTGGTCAAAACCCGAGGTTCGAACCAATTCTATGTCACCCATTCCCCCACGAGCCCGGATATACAATTTGTTTTCAAATTCGACCCCCAAACGAGGTCTAAATCAAAGAAAATCGAAAAGCCCTAATTCTACCCTTTTCCCCCAATTTCAACCCTAGATTATATGATTTAAGCTTAGGAATTCAATAAATAATGATGGAAAATAAAGAAAACGAGTTGGAATTTACTAACCCAAGAGGTCTTGATGAAAGGAAGCTTCAATGGATGCCTAAGGACCTTGGAGAGGAAAAAACTCGGACGTTTTTATGAAAATTTCGCGACTACACTGTTCTGAAACTTAAAAATATAACTGGGCAAAATTGCCCTTCGCATTCGCGACAGGAGGGTCGCGTTCGCGAAGGGTAGGAGCTGACAAGCCTTCGCGTTCGCGAGAGTGAGAGTGTGAACGCGAAGAGGAAAATACTAGGGTCCAAGATTTGGCCTACGCGAACGCGTGAGGCCTTATGCAAACGCGATGAGTGAGGACAATAAGCTTACGCGATCGCGAGATATGGTATGCGAACGCGAAGAATGAAAACTGGGGCTTTGCGAACGCGTGAGCTCGTTCGCGAACGCGAAGAAGGGGGGGGGGGGGCTAAGGAAACGCGAACGCGAGATAGAGGGTGCGAACGCGAAGAAGAAAAGGTCTGTGCACCTGTTGCAGATTTTTCTGCAATTTTGCTAAGTCCAAAACCTCCTCGGAAACACTCCCGAGCCCTCGGGGCTCCTAACCAAACACACACACTAACTCAATAACATCCTAAGAACTTATTCGAGCGATCAAATCGCCAAAATAACATCAAAAATCATTGAATCAAGCCTCAAGATCATCATTTTCATTTCAAACTTCATAACTTCAAATTTTAGATATTTAGGTCCGAAACACGTCAAATGACGTTCGATTTCGACCAAACTTCACAGAAATATCTTAAATCACATATAAGACCTGTACCGGGCGCCGGAACCAAAAAACGTGGCCCGATACCAACACGTTCTAATCGATTTTCATTTCAATTTTCCTTAATAATTTCAGAAAAACAATTTTACTCAAAAATTTATTTCTCGGGCTTGGGACCTCGGAATTCGATTCCGGGCATACGCCCGAGTCCCATATTTTTTTACGGACCCTTCGGGACCTCAAATCACGGGTCCGGGTCCGTTTACCCAAAATATTGACCAAAGTCAAATTTATTTATTTTAATATCAAAACTTAGCATTTTTCACAGAATTTCATATTTAAGCTTTTCGGCTACGCGCCCGGACTGCGCACGCAAATAGAGGCAACCCTAAATGAGGTTTTCAAGGCCTCGGAAGCACAGAATGAATAAGAAAACAAGTGATGACCCCTTTGGGTCGTCACACGCTAAGGGTTTTCGTGCTTTTAATATATTATATATATATATATATATATATATATATATATATATATATATATAGATAGATAGATAGNCGAACGAAGCCTGTCCTGAATGGTCTTGACCTTGTCCAAGGCCTCCTGAATTAAATCTGTACCCAATAACCGAGCCTCTCCCGGCTCAAACCATCCAACTGGAGACCGACATCGCCTACCATACAACGCCTCATACGGAGCCATCTGAATGCTGGATTGGTAGCTGTTGTTGTAGGCGAACTCTGCTAAAGGCAAAAACTGGTCCCACGAGCCTCCAAAATCAACGACACAGGCTCGGAGCATATCCTCCAAAAACTGAATAGTCCTCTCGGACTGTCCGTCCATCTGGGGATGAGATGCTGTGCTCAACTCAACCCGTGTACCCAACTCTCGCTGAACTGCACCCCAGAAACGCGAGGTAAACTGCATACCCCGGTCCGAACTGATAGATCGCACACCATGAAGGCGAACAATCTCCCGGATATAGATCTCAGCTAACCTCTCGGATGAATAGGAGACTGCCACAGGGATGAAATGTGCTGACTTGGTCAGCCTATCAACAATAACCCATATCGAGTCGAACTTCTTCCGAGTCAACGGAAGTCCAGTAACGAAATCCATGGTAATCCTCTCCCACTTCCACTCGGGAAGCTCAATCCTCTGAAACAATCCACCAGGCCTCTGATGCTCATACTTAACCTGCTGACAGTTCAAACATCGAGCCACATATGCAACAATATCCTTCTTCATCCTACGCCACCAATAATGCTGCCGCAAGTCCTGATACATCTTCGCGGCGCCCGGGTGAATAGAATACCGAGAACTATGGGCCTCCGCTAAGATCAACTGTCAAATCCCATCGACATTGGGCACACAAACTCGCCCCTGCAATCTCAAAATACCATCATCATCTAAGGTCACCTTCGTGGCACCTCCATGCTGCATCGTGTCTCTCAGGACACACAAATGGGGATCATCAAACTGCCGATCACGGATACGCTCCAATTATGAAGAACGAGCGACCGTGCAAGCTAACACTCTGCTAGGCTCAGAAATGTCCAACCTCACAAATCGATTGGACAAGGCCTGAATACCCAAGGCAAGCGGTCTCTGGCTGACCGGAATATAAGCAAGACTACCCATGCTGGCGGACTTCCTACTCAATGCATCGGCCACCACATTGGCTCTCCTCGGGTGATACAAAATAGTAACATCATAATCTTTCAATAACTCCAACCACCTCCTCTGCCTCAAGTTCAACTCCTTCTGCTTGAACAGGTATTGCAGACTCTTGTGATCCGTGTACACCTCACACGTCACACCATATAGGTAATGCCTCCAAATCTTCAAAGCATGAACAATGGCTGCCAACTCGAGATCATGAACCGGGTAATTCTTCTTGTAGATCTTCAACTGCCTTAAAGCATAGGCTATGACTCTGCCATCCTGCATCAATACTGCACCAAGCCCAGTACGGGAAGCATCACAATAAACTGTATAAGGCCCTGAACCTGTGGGCAAAACCAATACCGGTGCCGTAGTCAAAGCTGCCTCGAGCTTCTGAAAGCTCGCCTCACAATCATCCGACCATCTGAACTGGGCACCCTTCTGGGTCAATCTGGTCATCGGGGCTGCTATGGATGAAAACCCCTCCATGAATCGACGGTAATAACCTGCTAACCCCAAGAAACTCTGAATCTCTGTAGCTGATGCTGGTCAAGGCCAGTTCTTGACTGCCTCAATCTTCTTCGGGTCCACCTGAATACCTTCTGTTGATACAACATGGCCCAGAAATGCAACCAAACTCAACCAGAACTCGCACTTCGAGGACTTAGCATATAACTGACTATCCTTCAGAGTCTGAAGAACCACTCTGAGGTCCTGCTCGTGCTCCTCCTGGTTGCGGAGATTTTTATATGGTTGGACTCGTGAGAGTACGAGGGTTCTGAAAACGTGAAAATTATTCGATTCCGAGACGTTGGCTGGAGGGGCGTATTTTGGTTCATTTTTACCTAGTTTTTCGTGTCCCTAGCTTT
>NW_017673740.1:85005-89218 GCF_001879085.1 Nicotiana attenuata
CTAACATTTTAAGGGCGTGTGGTTCCTAGGTGGCGACTTCAATGAAGTTGTTAGTCAACAAGATAAATGGGGTGGGAGACCTATTAATCGTAATAGAGCATCTAGATTTCAATCTTGTATTAATCACTGCCAGCTTATGGATCTTGGGTTTAAGGGGGCTAAATACACTTGGTCTAATCATAGATATAATTGTCCCGATTTAATTTTGGAACGACTTGATAGGTATTTTATTAACGAACAATGGCTCGAATATTACCCAAATGTATTTGTTACCCATCTGCCTAAGACTTATTCTGATCATACACCCCTCCTCATTTCCCTATCTCATTACACTAGGCTTCACACTAAACGTATTTTCCGGCTTGAAACATTCTGGTGCCCTCACCCTGATTTTACTTCTATGGTTATGGATACTTGGAATGGTCAAAATTTATCCAATGCCACCACTCTTTTCACTAATAAAGTTAAAGATTGGGCTGCCAACAATTTTGGTGATGTTATTAGGAAAAAGAAAACAATCCTAGCACGACTTAGTGGAATCCAAAAATCCACCAACTATCCTACGAGTGTTTTCTTAAAAAATCTCAAGCAAACCCTCACTAATGAGTATAGCACACTTTTAAAAATAGAAGAGGATTACTAGAAACTCCGTTCACGTATAAATTGGTTTAGTGAAGGTGATGCTAGTGCCAAATTTTTTCACATAAGTGTTCTTAATAGGAGAAGGAAAAATCGTATCTCCTTTTACAAGGATGCTCATAATAATTGGATTAATGATCCCGATCAAATCCTTCAACACACCTTTAATTATTTCCACAACATCTATCAAACAAGCCATGAATCCTCAAATTGGTTGCCCACCCATACTTCCCCAGTCTCATCCAGTGCTACTGATTTATCAACATTGGATAAACCACTGCACAATCATGAAATTATTAGGGCTATTTTCTCGTTTGAACCTTTTAAAGCCCCTTGCCCGGATGGAATACACCCTTTTTTTTAATCAAAAGTATTGGCACATTGTCCATAAAATAATCTATGACTACTGTCACTCTGTATTTGATATCCAAATTCCCTAATGCCAACGAGCTGAAAAATTTCAGGCCGATTGGACTTTGTAATACTACCTATAAAGTTATTACCAAAATCACTGTCAACCGTCTAAAACCCTTTTTAGATACCCTCATAGGCCCTTTTCAATCAAGGTTTCTCAAAGGACGACGGGCGGATGATAATTCCATTATCATTCAAGAAATTATCCACCACTATAAGAAAGTAAAAGGTAGTAAGGGTAAAATGCTCCTTAAAATTGATTTGGAAAAAGTATTTGACCGCCTGGAATGGTCCTTGATTCGTAGAGCCCTCAACTATTTTCATTTCCCACCTAAAATCACCAAACTCATCATGTCTTGCATTACTACCTCTAGTATTGTTGTCCTGGTCAATGGATCTCAAACGGAGTTTTTCAACCCATCTAGGGGCATTAGACAAGGTGACCCTATGTCACCATATATATTTATCCTTTGTATTGAATTACTATCTACCCTTATCAATCACCAAGTTGATTTAACTCTATCAGATCCTATTAAAATAAGCCCCAAGGGGCCACCTCTTTCCCATATTCTTCGCGGATGATTTAATCTTAATGGCTACTGCCAATGTGAAATCTGCTTCCACAATCAAACGTTGTCTTGACTACTTCAGTAGATTATCAGGGCAACAAATTAATCATTCAAAATCAAAACTACTCTTTTCTAATAACTGCTCAAATTCTCAAAGAATTTCAATGTCTGCCATCCTAAATATCAACATTAGTGACGCATTTGGAAAATACCAAGGTATTCCAATTCTGAGTACCAAACCTAAACCAAGGGACTACAATTTCATCCTTGACAACCTCAACAAATGACTTAATAGTTGGAAAACTCAATTCCTATCATTAGCAGGGAGAGCTACTCTCATTCAAACAACCCTCAATGCTCTCCCTAGTCACATCATGCAATACACCATGCTGCCCAAAAAAACACACCGGCAAATTGACAAAATTCAACGAGATTTCCTTTGGGGAAGTACTCCCACATCCAAAAAGATTCATTATATAAAATGGGATACTGTCTCATTGCCTAAGCAGGATGGGGGGGTCTGGGGATACGAAAATCCTTGGATAAGAACAAAGCGGCTCTTACAAGCCTCACTTGGCATTTTTTTAACCATCCCACCACTATCTGGGCAACCTTACTTAACGCCAAATACAACGGTCGGTACTCAAATACTTCACATTCTTTCATATGGAAAAATATCCTCACAGGCTGGACCATTTCCAAAGATGCTACTGCATGGCATATTGGAGATGGTTCCCGCGTAAATTTTTGGCATGCAAACTGGCTACCATGCATAAAAGCCTAAGGAGTATGATCCATATCCCCTACCACACCAAGAGTCAACCCTCAAGATTTCTAATATCTTCAACAATGGGACATGGGACCTATCACGACTATCATTTGAATTTCCTCCCCATATTCTAACTCAAATCCACTCTATTCAACCCACTATTAACGAGAACCACACTGATACTCCAATTTGGGCACCAACCACTGATGGTATATTTACCACAAATTTCGTGTACCCTCTTATTACTGCTAATGCAACCCACACCCAAAGTAAGAATTTTCAATGGCTATGGAAATTATAAACTTGGAATAAGCTTAAATATTTCCTTTGGCAATGCTACCATGATAGATTACCTACAAAAACCTTCTTGAATCACATTAGAGTAGCCACTTCTTGGTACTGCCCAGTAGGCCCTACCGTAGAGGAAACATCTCAACATATTTCCCTATTGTGCCCAATAGCAAAGCAGTTATGGGAAGCTCTAGGCGTGAGCACTCAATTAGTTGATACCCTTTCCACCCATTGGCTAGATAGTCTATACAAACAAAAACCACACACCATATACCCTTCCTTGACATGGGATTGTCTTTGCTCCTTCACTCTTTGGCTTCTCTGGCTTAATAGGAATAGAATCACCTTCCGCAATCTTTGTAACTCAGTGGATAGCAATCATGTTATCTCAAGAGCCATGGAATATTTGCATTGCAGTAACATCAACTGCAACAAACTCGATAGGCCCTTACAAGTTGCTACCAAATGGGAACCCCCTACTATACACCAATTGAAGCTCAATATAGATGGGGCCTTTAAGGGTAGATTTGAGCAAGGAGGGATTGGTGGGGTATTCAGAGACTCGACTTAGAACTGGATTCTGGACTTTAGTAAAGCAACTACGGGTCCCTCTCCTCTATACATTGAGCTTGAGGCATTATGCCAAGGCCTAGAACTAGCAGTAACTTACCAATTCATAAATTTGCAAATAGAGACAGACTCTGCCGCTATACCGTCACTAATTGAATCAAATTACTCACCACTCTATAATGCACTTCTTTGTAAATGCAGGTACTGGCTGAAGATGTTGGGGAATCCACCCATCCTACACAGTTTCAGGGAAGGCAACAACATAGCGCATGATCTGGCGCAACAGGGAATTTAGCAAGCCAATGTCTATCATAACCAGCTATATTTAGAAGTTCCTAACTACCTTAAAGAAGCTGTGCGAGCTGATAAAGAAGGAATCACTGTTACTAGGACTACCACCACCAATACTGTTGTGTTAAATAATTTGGCTATACTGGGCAACCCTGTAATGTCCTCTTTTGGTTGTAATGCTACTTCTAATGGTATGCCATTGTCTGCTCCAATGAGAGGACCAGGCCATGTAACTATGCTACTTAGTATTGAATAAAAGTTTATCTTCCTTGCCTAAAAAAAAAAAAATAGATATAGGTATAGATACTTGAATAGTTTAAACGTCTACAGCAATAAGTAGTGAACAGGGCTTTGTCTGTAATGTCAAAATGTAGCTTTTAATTTGCTGCTTAATTATGATTTCCTCTTTTCTCAAATTGAGTATTTAATTTTCTTTTACAATGTCTATCTACTTATAATCAAAGAAAAATGTGAACGTTTTACTGTCTTACATAAACAATTAGCACTTGTCTGCGCGTATCTTCTTTTTGACAACTTTGACGGAAAAATAAAAGATAACTACTATCTTAATAACCAGATAATTATTTCGATTTTACACCTAGGTTATATGAGAAAAAATCTAAACATGTTATTGTGAAAAACTAAAAATCCTTTTTAGAGTTGATTTTAC
>NW_017673740.1:90709-110149 GCF_001879085.1 Nicotiana attenuata
TTTTTTTACTTAAGCTATGGAAACTTAGTTCTTATCCTTATTTGCTTTGTTCTACTTGGAGTTATGACTTATGCTAGATTAGGAAAAGCATGTTTAGCTGATTTGACTGCCTACTTGCTTAAATTATTTTGACTGCGCTACGTGAAGCATGCTAGGCTAGTTCTATTTGTGTTTGTCTTTCGTACCTTATTCCTTGGTTTGTTTCTGGCTGTGATTGCGCATTTACATTGGGACTACGGATGTGGGATTCCGGTAGCTCCCCTTTGTTTGTTTACTTTGGGACTACGGGTTCGATTCTCGGGAGATCCCCCTGTACTTTTACTTTGGGACTACGGGACGGTATCCCGGTAGATCCCCCTGCACATTGATGATTGGACTACGGGACGGTATCCCGGGAGATCCTCTGGTATTGGTACGTGACTCGGACTACGGGACGGTATCCCGGGAGATCCACTGGACAGTTGAGGAAAGGGCTACAGGACGGTATCCTGGGAGACCCTCATTGGTATCTTGACATCGAGCTGTGTTTACTCTGTGTTTTACTCTATCTTTGTAGTTAGTATTGCCTCGTTGACTTGCCTTATACACTGCTGTATTTATTATTTCTGTCAGATTTCCACACTGTTAATTATTGCTATTGTTATATTTTTGCCTCAGTAGGGCCCTGACATTCCTCGTCACTACCCAACCGAGGTGTACTCATGCCTTTCCTGCGCATGTTTTTCATGTGCAGATCATCCAGGTACCTCTACTCAGGCGCACTATCGGTGAGGCAGGAGGATTTCGGAGACTTCGAGGTAGATCTGCTGCGTCCGCAGACCGACGAGTCCCCCTCTTACTATATCTTTAGTACTTAGTTTTCTCTCTTTCGGTTGTTAGATATTCTGGAGTTTTGGAGCCATACTATATACTTCAGTAGCCTGTGTTGCCCGTGAGTTTCTGGGTTTTGGGAATTGTCTTAGATTTGTGTTATCGAGTTGTACATGCCGAGCGGCATTCAATACAGTTTCCTTTAGATATTTAATTTAATTTTCTCTATTTTTCCGCGATTATTATGTTTCCGCAATAATAAGCTTACCTGGTCTTGGGGACCAGGTGCCGTCATGACATGTTCACGGTTGGTGAATTAGGGTCGTGACACGGGTATGCTTAGCTTCTATGGATCAAACAACAGTTGGAAGACTTTGGAGTGTACACTGACTGTGTGCCTCTTTTGTGTGATAACATAAGTGCACTCAACATGGCCAAAAATCCAGTCCAACAAAAAATAACCAAGCACATTGATATGAGACATCATTTTCTTAGAGACAATGTGGAAAATGGGCTTATCTGTATGAAGTTTTGCAGCACATAAGACCAAATTGCAGATATCTTCACCAAAGCCCTGAGCAGAGAACACTTTGAGAGAAATAGGCTAGCACTGGGGCTAATAAAGCCTAATTAAGAACCTGATTCCTACCATATGGCTATGAAAATCACATACAGGTAAAATTAGCTAAAGTGTTTTCCGGCCAAGTCTAACTCACTTCAATACCCTTGTAGGTAGACACGCATGATGATTATAGAAGCTGCTGAGGCAATGCATGAGCGGTAAAAGAGGGCTGAGAAATTTTGAAAGACCGGTCAAGAACCTGGTTCTTGTACCACAGGTTAGTAGTCTTGTGTTTTTCTCAAACATATCTTAAAAGAAACAAAAATTGAGTGCCACATCATCAACCTTTTCATACCCTATATGTCACGTCTTTTCGTTCAAACCCTTTCACTTCCCTTTGAAACGTTGTATCTCCCCACAAATTTATCACCGTTTCAGAACCGGTTCTCTCTCCCTCATAATTGCCTCTTCCCTCATTAAAACCCTCTCATCTCTAAAACCTTGAACGATCATCTCTCTCTCTCTCTCTCTATATCTCTCTCTCTCTCTTTCTCAGCCTTTCCAGAACTTTCAAACTAATCCTCTACCATGGCTGAAGATCAAACAATCCTTCCTACCATTGAAGAGATAACCCTCGACTCCTCTGTTCCTAAAGAAACACTTCTCAACATTCCCCCTTCCACCACTGTTGAACTTGAAGAACCTAAACCTGGTTCTCCTTCACCCTCTCTCTCTCTCATCACTCCCTCATACCACATTCTCTTTCTAAGTGTTAAGAACTGAGAAATCCCTAAAATTGATAGTATCTCTTCTGTCGCCTGAGATTCTCAAAGAACAAAGCAAAGATGAAGAAATATATGAGACTCCACAGGCAAAAAATGTTTCTGAGGACAATGTTGATCAGTCTATAGGTACTCCTGTCTCGGATATTGTTGTACCCATGGAATATCAGGAGAGAGAGGCAATAGAAAATATGTTGGCCATCTCTGCTGAAGGAATAGTGAATGAGGAAACCTCTACTATGCCTGAGTCTTAGGGGGAAGAGACTCAGTCGTTGGTGGAAGAAGGAAGAATAGTGCTCTTTGAACAACCAGCACCAGAAGAGACTACTGGGACCCCTCTTGAAGGACCTGACCCCTCTCCTGAGGAAACAGGTCAGGAATTTTCTTCCCAGGTCAGTTTTGACCCTACTCCTTCTCCTCACTTTGATACCGAGCCTTTGGAAGTAGTGGCTCCTGCTATGAGGTCCAATGATGAAGAAGATTAGGATGATGTTTCTCTAAGTGCGTTCATTGCCAGAAGGAGGCCAGTAGCCACTCCTGAGCGCTCTCCTAAGCGACCTACTACAAGGTTGCAGAAGAAGGAGGCTCTTGAGTCTGCTTTGAAGAAGAGCAAAAGGAGTAACAAGAAGAAGAAAAGGAGATTGGTGAATGATGGAGAGATTGTTTGTGACAAGAACATTCCGGTAGTAGAAGTGGATGAGGAAGCTCAAGAGGAACCAAGTTCCTTAGTCAAGAGATCTCAGAAAAAAACAATCTGTTGAAAGTATTTCAAAGGAGGCTGTTGGAACGCCTAGTAAAAAGTCTGTGGAAAGTGGTGACAAGTTGAAGCAAGTGGTGGTTGAAGAGTCAATGTTTGATGATGATATTCTAGTGAAATCGAGTGGAAAGGTTGAGTCTAGTGGAAATTCTGGTAAAAGAAAATTGGAGCATGTGAAGGAACTCGGTTCTATGAAGAAAGTGAAACGTTCAAGTGTGTCTGGTAAAGAAAGGTTGAGGTACCAGAAAGTACTATGGGGTCGCACATTTGACCTAGAGATATCTGAGATGGCTGGTATGAGGCAAGTACTTGAGATGGTCGAATTTCAACGGTGGGGGCATCTGTCCAAAGTGGATGTGCCAAAGGTGTATGAGGATGAGGTCCAAAGTTTCTATGCAGACCTCTTTACCGTTGAATCTGATCAAATCTGTTGGCCCAAGTTCAGATGAAGTTTTGAAGATTGACAAAATGAACTCAACCATGAACCAGGTCCATCACGTGAGACACACACAGTGTTGATATATTTATTCATGTGATAGACGTGTCAAGATAAGTCTCAAGGGTCAGCAACAATCAGTAACAATATCTTCAGAGTTGATCAAAAAGGTTGCATAGGATAAGGAGTTGAAGTCTCCTTATGAGAAGAGAACTACATCTGGATCAAGGATAAAAGATTGGAGTTTGAAGTGTACTAGGACTCGAATTTGATGAAGGATCAGCAATTCGAGTTTTAATCAAACTCTGATTACTAACTCTATAAATAATAAAGATTGTTCTCTTTTACAGGTGATTGCACATACGCAGAAGTTAAACTAAATTGAGAGCAAAAGAGCTAGGCGAATTTTGCGAGCAATTTATGTGCGATTCAAGTGTGCAAATCTGAAGCTACATGAACCAAGAGTGAAGAACCAATTCCATTGTGTTTTTCTTTATTTCTAGTTCAATTGTAGTAGGTGCTTCATATTGTACCTTTCAGCTTTTATAGAAGCAATTGTAATAGGTATATTGAGTATTCAAGTTAGAGTTAACTTGAAGGTGTCGCAACAGTTGAGGCTGTGTGCTACACTGGGATTAGAGTTTAATCCTTAGGTTTACAAGAGTTTGTAAATGCTGTTTTTGGCTCAGTGATTTTAGTGGAAGTTTGGGAAAATCCTACTGAGTAGTAGGTCGTGGTTTTTTCACTTTTTGAGCCAGGTATTTTCCACGTAAAAATCTCTGTGTTCTTTATTTTATACACTCTTAATTCCGCAAACAGTTATAGTAAGTATATCTAGAAGAACCAGGTTCTTCTAGTGCGAAAATTAGGTACCACACAAATCATCCCCCCTCTTGTGTGGTGTTGACGTTTAGAACATCAAAATCTATGCACTGGCAAATGGAGTCGACATTGTTATGGACTCTACTCTGCTAGGCGACATACTCAAGGTTCCTGTTGAAGGTATGTCTTCTGTTAGAGATTCTTGTGGATAAAACTTTAGGCATGTTATAGTTAAGGAGGGAGCAGTGCAGTGGGGGGCACTGGTGCATAAGAAAGCCTTGCTTCCTGTTTATCAGCTCCTTTTTGAATTGGTGAACAAGGTCCTGCTTCCTTGCGCTGAGAGGAGGTCCATCACATCCAAGTCTGATCTGTATCTGATGGAAGCACCGGATGGGTTCAGCACTGTTAATCCGCCAGCCATAATGATTGAGCATATGCAAAAGGTTGCGGCATTCAAAGATGGAAATCATGGTCTCCCCTATGGATTTCTTCTCACGCATGTCTTCAAATTCTTTAGTGTGACTTTGGGACAGCCCAAGATGGGGACCAAGAAGCAGACCTTCTCTCAGACTACTCTAGAGGAATGTGCGTGTGCTGAAAAAGTTGGAGGGGTAGGAAGCACTTCGACGATATCACAACTTATCAATGCTCAGAACAATGCTACTGAGGAGATCAGGAAATTGAAGGCAAGGAATGCCATTCTAGAGACTCAGCTAAGTCAGGCTCAAGAGGACCCAGGGTCCCCCAGTTCATCAAGTGCAGAGGTTACTCGTCTAACCAAACAAAATGTTGATCTCAGGCAACAGGTTGAGAACCTGAGGGAGAAACTGCTCGCAGAGCAAATGTCAGCAAATGCTCGGATTGATCTCGTTCTCAACACTCTTACTGCCGCTTCTAAACCCTCTTCCTCTAGTGCCCCCTAGGCTAATCATCCAGTGACCAGTTTCCAGTTTCTCTCTTTTGTTTTAATGACTTTGTGGTAGTTGTTTTTTTTTGGTATGGATGGAATTCACTTGTACTGCTCCCATTTTTAACAGTCCAAATCTACCTTTGCTGTAACGGTAAAGGCTTATGTTTTACAAATTAATGAAGACTCTCCTCTTTTACTGTAAATGCTTATGTTTCTCTGCTTCTCTTTTCTATCATGTTGTGTGCACATATGTGGCATGAGTTAACTAAGCCAGACTTCTTTATGCTATTTGCTTGTTTGTGTGTTTTTAATGATGCCAAAAGGGGCAAGATAGTTAGTAAAATTGAAGGAGTTAAGAAGAAGCAACGACTGATTCAGGGGGAAGCACAATTTCAGGGGGAACTTGTGAAGTTCCTGATACTTTATTTGGTTTTTGTTGCTCTAAATATGATTGTCAATTTTTAAGTTTGTCATCATCAAAAAGGGGGAAATTTATGGGTTTATAATACCTTAGTTTTATGTTTTGATGATCTAAAAAACTTACTGACAAAGAACCAGATAAGGAATCTGATACACTTGGTACACAACTCAATCAATAGACTCAAGCTCATGTGAGTTGCTATGACTTCAGAAAACAAAGAATCAAAACAGGGACCTGATCCTCTTGGGTTCCCCTGATAGCAGTACGAAGTCAACTGTCTACAGCTGGAAAGTGAACTGCCTGCACTGTACACGCAAACAGTGCAGCACAGTACAACAATCACTTCTCATTGACCAACCAAGTGATTACATCATTCAAGTGATGTCATCTATGTTGTATTAACAATAAACACTATAACAAAACATCACTTGAACACTTGAGAATTCAATTCAAGCACTCTAAGCATCTGACAATCAAGCATTCAATTCTCAAATGCATCAAGAGCAAAGCACAACACTACAACGGACCAGTTCCTATATCAAGTCTCTTCTATGTCCTTATTTGAGTTGTAACTTTGTAATTGTTCTTCATTGTAATTCCTACTTTGCTTATCTAGAATCTTTAATTAGGAACCCCCTGTAAACCATAAACTTCAGTGTTTGTGTCGTGACTAGAGTTAGTCATGAGTTGAAGTCTTTGTAATAGGTGTATTGCAAAGTGGCTTGTAATGGGTGTATTACAAGTTAGTGAGGGATTAAGAAATTCCTAGATTGCATAGGTTATAATCTAAAGATTGCTCATAGTGAAGTTGAAATCCTACCAGTGTAGGTCGTGGTTTTTTATCCCCTTGAGCAGGGATTTTTCCACGTAAAAGTTCCCTGTTCCATGTACTTACTGTTGCATTAGCATTATCTGTGGAAAATTATATAGGACCAGGTCTCTATATAGTTTGGTGGACTCATATATTCTATCACGATGTTTGGGACTTTACTTTCCGCATTTTTATTTTTGAGTTCAACTCTTGTTTTCTTTTATTGAATTCTGCTCAACATGATGTCTTTTTGTATAGCTTTTAATGAATTATCGTAGTATTGTGGAAGTTGGCTGGCCTAGTATTATTGATAGGCACTTGAGTTTAGGGTCGTGACAAGTTGGTATCAGAGTCTTGGTTACATAGGTCTCATGAGTCATGAGAGGGTTTAGTAGAGCTTGCGGATCGGTATGGAGACGTCTGTACTTATCTTCGAGAGGCTGCAGAACCTTTAGGAAACTTCACATTCTTGAAATATTATCGTGCGAATCTTTTGATACTGGTAACTAAACTTCTGTTATTCTATTCTCTCATAGATGGTGAGGACACGTGCTACCGGGCAGGATGGACAGCCATCAGTACCACCAGTTGGGGCTGCGAGAGGCCGAGGTCGCGGAGGCCGTGGTAGGGGCAGGGGTGTAACCCGCACAGCAGCTAGGGCAACACCTACAGATCCACCAGTTGCCCCAGTACAGGATCAGGTCCTAGTTGTGGATGCACCAGCGGGACCAGCTTAGGTACCAGCTGTGCCCTTCGTGATTCTAGGTCTTCATGAGACCTTAGCTCAGGTTCTAACCGTGTGCACCAGTCTTGCTCATAGGGTCTCTGTTTCTACTACAGCACTTCTCAGGCCGGGGGAGGCACTCAGACTCCTACCGCCCGTACACCCGAGCAGGTTGTCCAGGGACTTCAGACACCGGGGGCACTACCAGCCCAGCTGATTGCACCTGCTCAGGACTATGTGGTTCCAGTCATGCCTGATGATGAGCAGCGTAGATTGGAGAGGTTTGGTAGACTTCAGACTCCGACTTTCAGTGGTGCATAGGGTGAGGATGGCTAGGGTTTCTTGGATAAGTGTTAGAGGATTCTCCGTACAGCAGGTATTTTGGAGACCATTGGGGTCTCGTTCACAACTTTTCAGTTCTTTGGAGCTGCCTTCACTTGGTGGGAGGCTTACGGGAGGCGTAGGCCGGTTCGTGCAATGCCGCTTACATGGCATCAGTTCTCCGTTCTCTTCCTAGAGAAGTATGTGCCGTAGTCCCGCAGAGAGGAGCTGTGCAGGCAATTTGAGCAGTTGAGACAGGATGAAATGACTGTGACGCAGTATGAGATGAGATTTTCTAAGTTAGCCCGTCATGCTGTTTTGTTGGTTCCCACAGACAGAGAGAGGATCAGGAGGTTTGTTGATGGCCTCGCATATCAGCTGCGGATTCTTATGACTAGAGAGAGGGTGTCTGGTGCTTCTTTTCAGGAGGTTGTTGACATCGCTCTGGAGATTGAGTCTGTTCGTCCCCAGGAGTGGGTTGAGAGGGAGTCCAAGAGGCCTCGGGGATCTAGTAGTTTTGGTGGTGTTCCTTCTGGAGGTCAGTTTCACCACGACAGAGGTCGTCCTTTCAGGCATGCTCAGACGGCCCGCCCAGTTCACCGTGGTGCAGCATCTGGCCATGGTTCTCATAGTTCTCAGCAGGGCCACTCATCTCTCGGTGCCCTTCCAGCTCAGAGTTCGACTCATGCACCATCAACTCAGGTTTCATCTATGTCGGGGCATTCTAGCGGGTATCCCGGTTCTTGGGGCTCCCTTAAGGCCCCACCGCCTTTTGCAAGGACAGGTTGCTTTGAGTGTGGGGATTTGGGTCATATCAAGTGGTTCTGTCCCCGCCTTACGGGAGGTTCATCCCAGCAGAGGAGTCAGCCTTCGGCTTCAACACTAGTTACTTCACCACCCGCCCAGCCAGCTCGGGGTGGAGGTCAGTCAGCTAGGGGTTGCCTTAGAGGGGGAGGCCGGTCAAGCCTGTTTCTATGCACTCCCTGCCAGACCAGATGATATTGCTTCAGATGCTGTGATCACAAGTATTATCTCAATTTGCCACAAGGATGCCTCTGTATTATTTGATCCTGGTTCCATTTTTCGTATGTGTCGTCGTATTTTGCTTATTATTTGGATACGCCCCGTGAGTCTCTTGTTTCATCTGTTCATGTATCTACACCGGTGGGCGATACTATTGTTGTGGACCGTGTATATCGGTCATGTGTAGTGACTATTGGGGGACTAGAGACTAGAGTGGATCTGTTGCTGCTCAGTATGGTTGACTTTGATGTGATATTGGCATGGATTGGTTGTCTCCATGTCATGTTATTCTGGACTATCACGCTAAGACAATGACGTTGGCTATGCCGGGAGTGCCACGGATTCAGTGGCGAGGTTCGTCGGATTATGTTCTCAGTAGAGTGATTTTATTCTTGAAGGCCCAGCGGATGGTTGGGAAGGGTTGTCTTTCTTATTTGGCTTTTGTGAGGGACGTTAGTGTAGAGACTCCTACTATTGATTCGGTTCCGGTGGTGAGGATTTTTCGAATGTGTTTCCTGCAGACCTGCCGGGCATGCCATCAGACAGGGATATTGACTTCGATATTGATTTGGTGTCGGGCACTCAGCCCTTTTCTATTCCACCGTATCGTATGGCACCGGCGGAGTTAAATGAATTGAAGGAACAGCTTTAGGAACTCCTTGATAAGGGGTTTATTCGTCCTAGTGTGTCACTTGGGGTGCACCAGTTCTATTTGTGAAGAAGAAGGATGGCACTATGAGGATGTACATTGATTACATGCAGTTGAACAAAGTCCAATCAAGAACAAGTATCCTTTTCCTCTTATTGATGATTTATTTGACCAGCTTCAGGGAGCGAGGGTGTTCTCCAAGATCAACTTGAGGTCAGGGTATCACCAGTTGAAGATTAGGGACTCAGACATACTTAAGACAATTTTTAGGACTCGATATGGTCATTATGAGTTCCTTGTGATGTATTTTGGGCTGACCAATGTCCCAGCAGCGTTTATGCATTTGATGAATAATATGTTTCGGCCTTATCTTGACTCGTTTGTTATTGTATTCATTGATGATATCCTGGTGTACTCTCGTAGCCAGGAGGAGCACGCTGAACATTTGAGAGTTGTATTGCAGCGGTTGGGGAGGAGAAGCTTTATGCTAAGTTCTCCAAGTGAGTTTTGGCTCAATTCAGTGGCGTTCTTGGGGCACGTGGTGTCCGGTGAGGGTATTTAGGTTGATATGAAGAAGATAGATGTGGTCCAGAGTTGGCCCAAACCGTCCACAGCCACAGAGATTCGTAGTTTTCTTGGGTTGGCGGGTTATTACCGTCAGTTCGTGTAGGGTTTCTCTTCTATTGCATCGGCCTTAACCAAATTAACCCAAAAAGGTTCTCCTTTCAGGTGGTCGGATAAGTGTGAGGCGAGCTTTCAGAAGCTCAAGACTGCCTTGACCATATCCCTAGTGTTAGTTCTGCCATCAGCTTCTGGTTCATATTCAGTATATTGTGATGCTTCTCAGATCGGTATCGGGTGTGTTTTGATGCAGGAGGGTAGGGTGATTTCTTATGCTTCTCGTCAGTTGAAGCCCCATGAGAAGAACCACCCTGTTCATGATTTGGAGTTGGCTGCCATTGTTTACGCGTTGAAGATTTGGAGGCATTATCTCTATGGTGTGTCTTGTGAGGTGTTTACTGATCATCGTAGCCTCCAGCACTTGTTCAAATAGAAGGATCTCAATTTGAGGCAGCGGAGATGGTTGGAGTTGCTAAAGGACTATGATATTACCATTTTTTACCATCCCGGAAAGGCCAATGTGGTGGTCGATGCCTTGAGTAGAAAGGCGGTGAGTATGGGTAGTCTTGCATTCCTTCCTGTTGGTGAGAGACCTCTTGCAGTTGATGTTCAGGCTTTGGCTAATCGGTTTGTTGTTGGTACCCAATTTTTCCCCGTATTTTTTTTATATGCGAAATATCTTTAAAATAGCATATATACGCATATATAAGTATATCCTAGCATTTTTACTATTTTTCCCCATAATTTTAAGGTTTTTAAAATGATTTATTTCCCTTTTTCATCTATAAAACCCAATGATTATTTTCATAATTATTATTTTTGGTAGTTTATTTATTAGAATTTTATATTTATGCTAAAATGTAGCTAACATAATTTTTTTATATTTTTATAAATTTTTTTGGTATTTTAAAGCTAAATTGCATATAATTGCAATATTAGCCTATTTTAAGATTTACTTGCATTTTATACTTACAAAATTGAGTCCGGTATTTTTAATCTAATATTTGTATATTATTAATTAAATTAGTATCTTTAATTTGTTTCCAGAAAATATTTTACTATTTTTTATAAAATAAATAAGGGAAAATGGCTATTTAAATGCTAGCCTGTTTTTTTTTTTTTCAATTTTGGCCAGATTTGGCACCTCTAATCCAACCCAATTTTAATTTCAATTACCCAGCCCAACTCTTAAAATTACCCGACCCACGACCATCCAGGCCGTTGATCAAAATGATCAACGACCACGTTTTAATCTTTCCCTTTTAATTTACCCTTACCCCCCAAAACCCTAATCACTTTCACCTACCAGCCACCTCTGAATCCTCCAGTCTCTCAAACTCTCTTGAATCTTCTCAAACCCTAGCCACCATCTCCGCCCTAAAAGCCACCGGAATCCATGGCTTCCAAGGTTATGGAGGCCCTATACCCACCTCTTATTGTTCCTACATGCCTTGTCCTTGAAGATTCAAGGCTTGACCACGACGAAGTTTGGTCCAGGCTTCATTCGATTCGAGTTCCACGGTCGTCTCCGGCCTTGCTCTGGCGCATCATGTGGCTCGAGCCTGACTTTGACCTCTCGGACTTAAATCGGTGACCTTTCAAAGCCTTTCTCATTTCTAGGGTTCTTCTGAAACCCTAACCCTTCGAGGTTTTCTTCGATTCCTTTAGATCCGTTGTGTATCTATGCATTCCCTAAGTTTTCAAACGATTTCTCTGGTTTTTCTTGCAAAAATTACTTTCAAAACCATTTCTTTTTCGATCTAGGGTTTTCTGAAAAGTTTTAAATGTTTCTATTTTCTTTTGTGTGTATTTGCCTCTACTATGTTCTTATATTTTCTCCTACCATGTTCTTACATTCTTCTTCTGCTGTATTTCCCTATACTGTGTTTTCGTATGCTTTCTCCACTGTATCTTCTCTACTGTGTTCTGATATGTTTCTCCTACTATATTTCCATTACTATGTTCTTAAGTTTCCTTATTAAACTTCTCAGCATGTTTCTGCTATTGATCTTATCATTTTTTCCATTTTTTTTGTTTCGTGTTAGTTTCTTCTACTCTATTTTTCTTTGAGTTCTTCTACTGTGCTCTGCATGTTGCCTTTCTATCATGTTTCTCAGTTTCAGTTGCTGAGAGGAACATGATAGAGGTTTCGATTCTTTCTGAGACCTCTGAACCTATTTCGAGTCTCTGAAATGAGTTTCAAAACACTTGTTTTCCACATGATTCCAGCTTTTGCTAAACTCTTCTAAGAATTGTACATCGGATCCTTTGTATGCTGCTAAACGATACTTCTCATCTACTTTTGCTGACCTATGTGACAACAACGCTTCTATGGTCTATTTTCTACTGATTTTTACAATAACACAACATCTTCTTTCATGCTTGACATGTCTATATGCTCTTTATATGCAATGAATTTCCCTCTAAAATGGTTTTCAAATTTGTGATTAGTTCAGACTTCCTTTTGAGTATGTTTGATTGACTTTTCTTTCCTTGTTTGCTGATTCTCTCTGTGACTCGACCTAAGTTAAAACCCTTCTCAGCTTTTGCGACTTGGTTCATTCATGGGTCAGTAATTACAAGATCCTTGATTTTTTTATTTACTGGTTGTTAATTGATTTTCTTACCTTATTTGTACAACCGTGTATTTCAAAAACCATGTCCTTAAATAACCTTTTATGTATTTGCCCTTAATTACATGCTTTGCACAAAGGCTTATTCAATTTCTTTTTTTAAATTGTTTTACACGTTTGAATCTGAATCCCTTAATAAAGGGAAGTCTTGCGTAATTGATGCTTAATTGACAATCAGTTCCTTAACTATTTTCTTACCTTATCATCACAATGTGTTTATTTACAGCTTTTTGTATCCATGTCTACTTTACTACTGCTGCAGAGTTAAATATTTAAACTAGCATGTTGATTCCTTTCTGTTTGTTTGTAATGAATCTCTACCCCTATTACCCCTATGTGTTTTGAGTTATGACTTGAGGCATGGCAATGTAAGTTGTTGTCCATGAATTAAGTTTGATCCATGGGGATCTTAACCTCTAAATAATATGTGTTAACATGCCTAAGGGTGTGCCAGCATCTCCCATTGCTAGGTATGCCCACCAGCCTGTTTTTGCCTCTTGCAACTCCCCATTCCCTATACCCTCATATATAGATACCATGTCTATAGGGACCCTGTATTCTCTCATATAGATGCCATGTCTACAATTATTCGAAATCAGAATTCTGCATATGCATGTAGAAAATATGCCTATAGGTCTTTCTGAATCTTGCATATCCACTTTCATTAGGCAAACATGTTTATAGGCCCTAAATAATCAATTGCAATTAGATATCATGTTCATATAAAATACAACACCTAGATATCATGTTTGTAGGGTTTCTGCGTTTCTCTATGTCTGTAAAAGTGTTCCAAAGTCAACAAACGCATAGAAAGCATGCCTATAGGAGCTTTAACCAAATCTGAATCGCCTCACTCGCTTATAAGTCTAAAACCAGTGATAATGCCTTACCAGTTGCAGAACTTATGATCTTTTGCTAAAACTCGCCTTTCTTTAATAACTGACAACTTTTTCTTATATCAGTATGTATTCAGTTTAATTCATTGTTTCTGAAGTCAGTAGATATCATGCCTATAGGATCTTCGTCCAACACCTAGGTAAACCATAGGGTAAATTTTGTAAACCGAATCAGATTTTATTAGCTACAACCAACAGGGAGGCCTGCTTTGGGCTTCTTATCTGAACTATGTAATAAATCAGTCTGCCTCAACCTTTTAAGTTTTAGTTAGACCTTAAACAGTATGTGTAAGTCATGCTAACTACTTGCTTTTCTCTGTTTAAAGGAGGTGTATTTAAGCCTTTGTTTGTTTATATGCTTTTCCCCAAATTTGCTATATATGTTTTTGCCTGTCGCCTTAGTATTATACCTTTTGAAACCACAAATAAGCCAATATCTACTCCCTTTAGGATTAGTAGTCCCAAGTACCTCCGGGGCTGATAGGATTGGGGCGGGTAATAGCATGCAATAAGCAAACGAGACCATTCCGCGCTTTAATACCTTAACGGGGTGGGAAAGGGTAGATATGGATATGATGACCACGCGATAACATCACGTGTAGCCCCTCATTGAGGATTGATTACCGGATGTCGTGTGGGGTGATCCATATTATTAATAAACCTAGGACCCCCTTTCCCTATGTTCTTTGTTTCTTTTAAATCTTTTAAAGAAAATCAACTCTCTTTAGTTCTTTCCGACTTTGTTTATTTGTGACCATTACATGATAATCCCCTCTTATTTGAAACTCTTACTTGCCTATGTGTCATTTGCATTTAAGTCACAACAATAGTTTGGCCGGGAACCACACTAGTGGATCCTGAGGGGTGCCTAACACCTTCCCCTTGGGATAATTTCAAGCCCTTACCCAATCTCCGGTTACTTGACTCAAACCCTTCTTAGTGTCCTAATGCACTTAAATCATTAGGTGGCGACTCTTCAATCCAAAACCCAATTCCCAAAAGGGAACGAGTTGTCTTCCCAAATGTCATAAACCCAATTTCGCGAAAAAAAGGGGGCGCGACATTTGTGAGATTGGATATTTCAGAGCCCAGTCGGGTCCTAGCTTGCGTGGTATCTCAGTCTTCCTTGTTTGATCGTATCAGAGAGCGCCAGTATGATGATCCTCATTTGCTTGTCCTCAAGGACAAGGTTCTGCATGATGATACCGGAGATGTGACTATTGGTGATGACGGGGTATTGAGGATGCAGGGCCGGATATGTGTGCCCAATGTGGATGGGCTATAGAGTTGATTCTAGAAGAGGCCCATATCTTGTGGTATTCCATCCATCCAGGTGCCGCGAAGATGTATCAGGATTTGAGACAGCACTATTGGTGGAGGAGAATGAAGAAAGATATAGTGGGGTTTGTAGCTTGGTGTCTCAACTGTCAGCAAGTGAAATATGAGCATCAGAGATCGGGTGGCTTGTTTCAGCAGATAGATATTCCAGAGTAGGAGTATGAGCGGATCACTATGGATTTCGTAGTTGGGCTCCCACGGACTTTGAGGAAGTTCGATGCTATCTAGGTGATTGTGGATCGGCTGACCAAGTCTGCGCAGTTCATTCCTGTATGTACTACCTATTCTTCATAGCGGTTTGCTGAGATTTACATTAGAGAGATTGTTCGCCTTCATGGAGTATCAGTTTCTATCATTTCAGACAGAGGCACGCGGTTTATATCACAGCTTTGGAGGGTCGTGCGCGAGACTTGGACACTCAAATTGAGTTGAGAATAGCATTTCGCCCTCAGATGGACGGGTAGTACGAGCGCACTATTCAGATTTAGAGGACATGTTGCGTGCTTGTGTCATTGATTTTGGGGGTTCATGGGACCAGTTTCTACCGCTCGCGGAGTTTGCTTACAACAACAGTTATCAGTCGAGTATTCAGATGGCTCCATATGAGGCTTTATATGGGAGGCGGTGTAGATCTCCAGTGGGTTAGTTTGAGCCGGGTGAGGCTAGGATTGTGGGTACACACTTGGTTCAGGATGCCTTGGACAAGGTGAAAGTGATCCAGGAGCGGCTTCGCACAGCACAGTCAAGACAAAAGAGTTATGCTGACAGAAAAGGTCCGTGATGTGTCTTACATGGTTGGGGAGAAGGTTTTGCTAAAAGTTTCACCCATGAAGGGTGTTATGAGATTTGGGAAGAAGGGCAACTTGAGCCCTCAGTTCACTGGACCCTTGGAGGTACTTCGGAGGATTGGGGAGGTGGCCTATGATCTTGCTTTGCCACCTAGCTTGTCGGGTGTGCATCCAGTATTTAATGTTTCTATGCTTCGGATGTATATCGACGATCTATCTCATGTTTTGGATTTCAGCACGGTTCAGTTGGATGGTGATTTGACTTATGATGTGGAGCCAGTGGCTATTTTGGAGCGGCAGGCCCGAAAGTTGAGATCAAAGGATATAACTTCAGTGAAAGTGCAGTGGAGAGGTCAGCCCACGGAGGAGGCTACTTGGAAGACTGACCGGGAGATGCGGAGAAGATATCTACACCTATTTGAGACTTCAGGTATGTTTCGAGAATCGTTCGAGGACGAACGTTTATTTAAGAGGGGGAGGATGTAACGACCCGGCCGGTCGTTTCAAGAGTTATATCCTCGTTCCCCCATTTCCTGCTCCTTTTGTGTTCTTCAGCCGTATTTTAACTTATCGAGTTAGTCGGTTCGGGTCCGAAGAGGTTTTGGAGCGAATTGAGACACTTAGTCTCTCATGAGAAGGTTTAAGTTGGAAGAGTTGACCAGATGTTGACCTATGTGTAAACAACCTCGGATTTGAATTTTGATGGTCCCATTATCTCCATTAGTTGATTTTGGACTTAGGAGCACATCCGGAATGTGTTTTGGAGGTCCGTAGTAGAATTAGGCTTGAATTGGCGAAAGTTAAAAATTTGGCGAATTCGATTGGCAGTGGAAAAATTTGATATCGGGGTCGTAATGGATTTTCGGGAGTTGGAGTAGGTTCGTGGTGTCATTTGTGACGTGTGTGTAAAATTTGAGGTCATTCGAACGTGATTTGGTAGGTTTCGGCATCGTTTGCGGAATTTGGAAGTTTAGAAGTTCTTAGGCTTGAATCCGGGGGTAATTAGGTGTTTTGATGTTGTTTTGAGTGATTCGAAGGCTCGACTAAGTTCATATGTTGATATATGACTTTCTGGTATGTTTGGTTGAGGTCCCGAGGGGCTCGGGGTGATTCCTGATGGTTAATGGGGAGTTTGGAACTTGGAAATTGCAACTGAAGCTGCTGCTGCTGGTGTTTCCGCACCTGCGGAGTGGGGACCGCAGGTGCGAGGTTGCAGGTGCGCTTGGGGAGCCGCAGATGCGGACATAGAGGAGTTTTTTTTTTTTTGCAGAAGCGGAAGGTGAGGTCGTAGGTGCGCACCGCAGGTGCGATGGGTTGGCCGCAGATGCAGAACCTGGTGCATTAAGTGAGTTCCGCACCTGCAATGGAAATTCTTTAGGTGCGGTGTCACAGAAGCGGAAATAGGACCGCAGGTGCGGTTTTGCTGGGCAGAAAACCCCAGCTCGAGGTTTTGTTCTCCATTTCGATTTTGGGTTTGAGGAACTCAAGAGAGAGGCAATTTTTCGAATGATTTCAAGGAGTAACGTTGGGGTAAGTGATTCTAACCTATAATGGTAAAATTTCATGAATCCATGGCTTTGTTCATCATCTAATTGGGAATTTGAGCTAGAAATTTGGAAATTTAGGGCTTGGAAATTGGAGAGTGGATTTTGAGGATTTGAGTGACCAAATGAGGTCGGATTTTGATAAATTTAGTATGGTTAGACTCGTAAGCGAATGGGCTTTCTAGTTTTGTGACTTTTGTCAGATTTCGAGATGTGGGCCCCGGGGTCGGGTTTGAGTGAATTTCGGGATTTGGCCTATAATTTGGTATTTTTCTTGTGGAATTGGTTCCTTTAGCCTATATTGATCGTATTGTATTGCTTGTGGCTAGATTCGGGATGTTCGGAGGCCGAGTCGAGAGGCAAGGGCATTGCTGAGTAGGAGTTTGCTTGGTTTGAGGTAAGTAACGCTTCCAAACTTGGTTCTGAGGGTTCGAAACCCCAAACTATGTGTTTTGTGATTAGTATTGAGGTGACGCACATGCCAAGTGACGGGCGTGCGGGCGTGCACCGTGAGAATTGTGGCCTGGGTGGTTCCATGGCACCGTTTAGTGACTCTATCATGTTGATATCCATGTTTTCTTCATGTGATAACGTAGTTGAGCTGTAAATCATGCTAGATATCATGTTTAGGCTTTGTGCCGGTATTATTTGGACCCTTAGCAGTCGTTTCTTGCTGTCATCTCACTATTTTTCGCTTTATATTCTATACTCAGTCATGATCATGCATTTTTCATACTATATCTCAGTCTCAGTTAATTATTTATTCATCATATCATTGTTCCAGGTTGTTTTCATGACATTGTGAGCCCGTGGTGAGACTGGAGAGGTTAATGACAGAGTGCGGCCAAGAGCCTGGTTATGAGTGACAGTTATGGGATGGGGTTGCACGCCGCAGCGGTTATATTGATGATTATGATAGCGCTTGGGCTTCAGGAGCCCCTCCGTAGTCTTTAACACACCCCAGTGAGCACTGTTGATATTATTGAGGGATGGATCTTCCCTGGACATGGATCTTGTCCGAAGCATTGATACCTGGAGATGGATCTTCTCCACAGGGCTGGAATGGCCTTTCTCGGTGGTGGGTGTCAGTGATGTGTATATATTTCGGGATGGATCTTCCTTGGGCCGGATGGCCATATACAGTACCGAGTGGTTGAGCACTTGAGAATGGAGGTACATGGTGCATTTTCATACATTCTGTGCATTGGCACGTAGAGATTAGCTGAGCTCTATACCTCACATTGCCCATCTGTATTTACTTTACTGCTTGAGCGGAATACTTGAATTGAAAGCATGTCTACTTTTCTGCACAGTTTACTTCTGTTTACCTGTTGAGGTTTAGTTCGTCACTACCTATCAGTCCATAGTTTGGACTTGTTACTTACTGAGTTGGTGTACTCACGTTACCCCCTGCACCTTGTGTGCAGATTCAGGTATTTTTGGCCACGGTAGCGACTGCTGATATTTTCTGTTGCTGATCACTGGAGATAGTAAGGTAGCTGTTTGGCGACCGCGGTTGTCACGACCCCAAACCCGACCGTGATGGCGCCCAACAATATTGCTAGGCAAGCCAGACCACAATCGTTCCCAAATTAACCGTAAACCACAAACCGACAATCTAAAGAGATTATAATGGTTTTAGAATAATAATCCAATATTTATGATAGAATAATACTGAGGAAAACACGAAGTCTGATAAAACGCTCCCAAAGACCTGGGGTCACGAGTCTAGAGCCTCTAAAACAATCTGAATAACAATATCTGAACGAAAATACTCAAGTCTGGAAATGTATATATAAATAAAACTGAAATAGGAAGAGTAGTCAGGTCCTGTGAACGTCAAGCAGCTACCTCAACAACTTTGATAATCTCTGGGAAACAAAGACTGCTCAGCTAAGCCTCCGGTGTACCTGAATCTGCACACAAGGTGCAGGGAGTAGGGGTGAGTACTACCGACTCAGTGAGTAATAAGAATATAAAATGTCTGAAGATAAGAAATCTACGAAATGCCACAAAGTAAAGCTAAAACTAACAGTCCAACACCTAACTACGAACTAACAGCAAAACAACTTCAAATATATCAGTCAAGTATAATGTAAAGATGCAATGCAATGCACATGACCGCTACGGCGCGTAGCCCGATCCATTTAACGTCGACGACGCTCACTGGGGGTGTGTACAGACTCCGGAGGGGCTCCTTCAGCCCAAGCGCAATATAATCATACGATTCGCTGCGGCGTGCAGCCCGATCCATACTCAGTCCACAATATGCATATGAGTCACGTAACAGATTCAATTAATTTCCCAATTTCCAATTTATTAAGAAGAATATACTTTAGATATTTAACTTCAGGAAAAGTGACTTAGCGTTTCATAACAGTGATTAAACACAGGACTGAGATCAATGATTATACAAAGCATGCTATCACAATGACATTCATCCTCTAAGGATGCTACAGATCGGCACAAGGCCCCAAACACGACAATAAGCCCAGATATATTCAATACAGGGTGCGTATCAGTCGCCAATATAGAAATATTCTTGTTCGGGATGGACTAAGTCTCAATCCCCAGTCATAACTAATCCCGCAC
>NW_017673740.1:111013-114893 GCF_001879085.1 Nicotiana attenuata
CTGCCATTGGGGTGCGGTCCACACCTATATGCGTCACAATTTGATAAGCCGGGTTTTCAAACCCTGCAGGCCATCATATCCCAACTACTCACCTCTATCCGGCGGTAGAATGTCCGCAATGGCCTTTTTCCTTTCGTATCGACCTTCCCTGCGCTGTCGAATCTAGTCAAAATCACAACGAATACATAAATATGGGTTAAAGAACATAACCCAATCAAAAATATCGAAAAGTACTAAAATTCACGAAGTTGGTAAACCGGCCCCGGTGCCCACTTCTCGAAAATTCCGAAAATCAACCAACAGATTCCTCGTCTCGCCACCGAGTCACGTGCATATAAGGTTTACCAAAATCGAAGCTCGTTGACCCGTCCAAATTCCATTTATAGAGTAATTTCTACCATAAAATCGAATATTTTAGGCCAAGGAACGTACCTCCAAGTGGATTCGCAGTCAAAACCTCGAATTTCCTTGTTCAAGCTCTTAAACATCAACAATGGAGGAAAAAATATGAAAAGGGTCGCGGATGAATATTATTTAAAAACCCTCTGTCGCCCAGCGATTTTCGCTTTTCTGCGGTCCCGCTTTCGCTTTATGCGGGACCGCTTCTGCGGCTACTATTTTCGCTTAAGTGGGTTTCACTTAGAAGCCCGGACTTCGCTGTATGCGACGCGAAGTCGCTCTGCGTTCCTTCAAAACCGCTTCTAGCGGCACATTGTCCGCTTTATGCGGACCCGGCTGGTGCGAGCCACCTTCCGCATCTGCGGAATTTCCCTAGCCGGCCACGACCGCTTCTGCGACACTACCCACTTTCGGCGGTCCATTTCCGCAGGAGCAGAAACACCAATGACAGAATCTGGACTGCAATTTACACCTCAAAACTTCGTTTAACCACCCGAATTCTCCCCGAGGGTCCCTCGGGACCTCAACCAAATTGCACAGATAGTTTCTATTACTTCATTTCAAACTGCTCGTAACATAAACACTATCATAAACACAAAATCATCGAATTACCAGGGATTCAGCCTAAGTTAAACTAAAACTTCCGAAACTTGCATTTGATCTAAACCCGACCTGAAACACCTCCCGAATGATCTGAAACTTTGCATTGCATATCCAAAAATCACTAACGGAGAGCCTACTGCAACTGTCGGAATTCTAGTCGACCCGTCGGATCAAAATCTCCCTACCATCCGGAATTCGCCAAAATCCAACCTTATCTCCTCTTCTTTTCGCCATAGATCTTCTGATGCGACTGAGCTGTACGAAGTCTCTCCTGGATCACTTTTACCTTCTCTAAGGCATCCTGCACTAACTCTGTCCCCAATAATCTAGCCTCGCTGGGCTCAAACCAACCAACCGGAGATCTACACCGTCTCCCATATAAGGCTTCATACGGCGCCATCTGAATGCTGGATTGATAGCTGTTGTTATAAGCAAACTCTGCAAGTGGCAAGAATTCAGCCCAAGAACCTCCAAAATCAATAACACAGGCACGCAACATGTCCTCCAATATCTGGATAGTACGCTCGGACTGTCCGTCCGTCTGAGGATGAAATGCTGTGCTCAACTCTACCTGTGAACCCAACTCTCGCTGAAATGTTCTCCAGAACTGAGAAGTAAACTGGGTACCTCTATCTGATATAATAGAAACTGGGACCCCATGCAACCGCACAATCTCTCGGATGAAAATCTCTGCTAACCGCTCCGAAGAATAGGTAGTGCATACAGGAATGAAGTGTGCGGACTTGGTCAGCCTATCCACAATCAGCCAAATCGAATCAAACTTCTTCGAGGTACGAGGAAGACCACTCACAAAATCCATAGTAATATTCTCCCATTTCCACTCCGGAATATCCATCCGCTGGAGTACACCGCCGGGTCTCTGGTGTTCATATTTGACCTGCTGACAGTTGAGACATCGAGCCACATAATCCACAATATCCTTTTTCATCCTTCTCCACCAGTAATGCTGTCTCAAATCCTGGTACATCTTCGCGGCACCCGGATGAATCGAATACCGCGAGCTGTGGGCCTCCTCTAATATCAACTCCCGGAGCCCATCCACATTGGGCACGCAAATCCGGCCCTGCATCCGCAACACACGATCATCTCCAATGGTTACATGTCTGGCATCATCATGCTGGACCCTGTCCTTCAGGACAAGCAAATGCGGGTCATCATACTGGCGCTCTCTGATGCGATCGTACAAAGAAGATCATGAAACCATACAAGCCAACACCCGACTGGGCTCGAAAATATCTAACCTCACCATCTGATTGGCCAAAGCCTGAACATCAAGTGCAAGGGGCCTCTCCCCAACTGGAATATACGCCAAACTACCCATACTAATGGACTTCCGGCTTAAAGCATCGGCCACTACATTGGCCTTCCCGGGATGATACAGGATGGTAATATCATAATCCTTGAGTAACTCAAGCCATCTCCGCTGCCTCAAATTAATATCCTTCTGCTTAAACAAGTGCTGAAGACTGCGATGGTCCGTATATACCTCACAAGATACGCCATATAGATAATGCCTCCAAATCTTCAAGGCATGAACGATAGCAGCCAACTCTAAGTCATGAACAGGGTAGTTCTTTTCATGGGGCTTTAACTGACGAGAAGCATACGCAATAACTCTACCCTCCTGCATCAATACACAACCGATCCCAACTCTCGAAGCATCACAATACACCGTGTAAGAACCTGAAGCTGATGGCAATACTAGTACTGGAGCTGTGGTCAAGGCCGACTTGAGCTTCTGGAAGCTCTCCTCGCATTCATCCGACCACACAAATGGAGCATTCTTCTGTGTCAACTTCGTCAAAGGCGAAGCAATAGATGAAAAGCCCTGAACAAACCTGCGGTAATAACCCGCCAAACCGAGGAAACTCCGGATCTCAGTAGCTGAGGACGGTCTGGGCCAACTCTGCACCGCCTCGATCTTCTTTGGGTCAACCTGAATACCATCACTGGACACCACGTGTCCCAGAAAAGTCACAGTACTAAGCCAGAACTCACACTTAGAGAACTTCGCATAAAGCTTCTCCTCTCTCAATCTCTGTAATACCACCCTCAAGTGCTGCGCGTGCTCCTCTTGGCTACGCGAGTACACCAGAATATCATCAATAAACATATAGAAGCATAATACGGGGAAAACGGGGCGGTAACTCCTGTAACAACGGGCCGGGTCGTTACACAACATTTCCCCTGTGTGTGTCGTTTGCTAAGAACACTATAGCTGCAAGCACCTCCAGTTTTGATGTTGCTCCAATTTCATCAGAAATTGCAGAATTTGGAAACACTGATATGATTACTACTTTTGATGTGCAAGAAGGAGATGACGCCATTTTAGAACATGATGATGCCAACATCATAACTGATCAATTTTATCAAAATGTTGAAAAAGGACAAATTTACAAAGACAAGAACCTGCTGGCTCTCGTTATGAAACAGTATGCCGTAAGGGAAAAATGCCAATATCGGGTTCGTCTGCATGTTTTCAAGTAAAAAACTATGTGATACCTATATAGTATATAAGTATGCTAAATCAGTATACTATGCGAGTATGGAATTGTATTGGTTTGTGTGTGTTTTGTATCAGTGATACTGCTATAGTATATAAGTATAATATATCAGTATACTATGCGAGTATATAACTGTATTGGTTTGTCTTTTTTATTATCAGTAAAACATAATACCAATATAGTATATATGAATGCTAAATCAGTATACTATGTGAGTATAGAATCATTTTAGTTATCAGAAACGTACATTGAAAGAAGAATGGCACAACATGGATGTGGAGTGCTTAAACAAGTATCATACTTTAAATGGTTAGATTGTTTTTCTTTGTCTGGGATGAGTGGAACTTACATTG
>NW_017673740.1:115475-116194 GCF_001879085.1 Nicotiana attenuata
AACTCACCGCACTCGTAGCAACGACCTGGAGCTGGAGAAGGGGACTGATGGGAACCCCTCGCTGCAGATGAACCCTGGGCTGAAGAAGCAGGAGCAGAGCTCTGAGCTGGAAGGGCACTCAGTGCAGGCTGGCTCTGCTGATGACCCTGATGACCACTGCCTGACGAAGCCCCACTGGACCCTGGACGACCTGACTGAGGAGGTCTGAAGGAACGACCTCTGCTGCGCTGGAACTGGCCCCTAGACGGAGCACCACTGAAACTACCTGAACCTCGAGGCCTCTTAGCCTCCCTCTCCTCACGCTCCCGACGACGATCTGTCTCAATCTGACGAGCCGCATCAACTACCTCCTCAAATGTAACTGCTGTAGCCCTTTCTCTAGTCATCAATATGCTAATCGGATAGTTGAGACCATCCACACACCTTCTGATCCTCTCGCGATCTGTCGGGATCATCCACGTAGCATGCCGAGCTAGCTGTGTAAACCTCAACTCATACTGAGTCACTGTCATATCTCCCTGAGTCAACCACTCGAACTGACGACGCAACTCTTCCCTGTGAGACTGGGGTACATATTTCTCCAAGAATACCGTAGAGAACTGCTGCCACGTGAGGGGCGCTGCTCCAGTAGGCCTACGCCTCTTGAACTCCTCCCACCAATTAAATGCAGGCCCTGTGAACTGGAAGGTAGTAAAAGCCACTCCACTAGACTCCAGAAT
>NW_017673740.1:119852-122146 GCF_001879085.1 Nicotiana attenuata
CAATTCCAATAGGAGACGCACTTCCTAATATTGAATCATTAATCCTAGGAGACGCACTTCCTAATCCAAACCTTTCAACCAATCCTAGGAGACGCACTTCCTAGTTTGAGTTATTCCAATAGGAGACTCACTTCCTAATCTGAACCACCAATCCTAGGAGATGCACTTCCTAGCTTAAGTCTTTCAACCTTACTCGTGGGAGACGCACTTCCTAGTTTGAGTCATTCCAATAGGAGACGCACTTCCTAATCTGAACCACCAATCCTAGGAGACGCACTTCCTAGTCCAAACCTTTCAAACTCATACGTAGGAGATGCACTTCCTAGTTTGAGCAATTCCAATAGGAGACGCACTTCCTAATATTGAATCATTAATCCTAGGAGACGCACTTCCTAATCCAAACCTTTCAACCAATCCTAGGAGACGCACTTCCTAGTTTGAGTTATTCCAATAGGAGACACACTTCCTAATCTAAACTACCAATCCTAAGATACGCACTTCCTAGTTTGAGTCATTCTAATAGGAGACGCACTTCCTAATCCGAACCATCAATCCTAGGAGACGCACTTCCTAGTCCAAACCTTTCAACAGGAGATGCACTTCCTAGTTTGAGCAATTTCAATAGGAGAAGCACTTCCTAATGTGCATCATTAATCCTAGGAGACGCACTTCCTAGTCCAAACCTTTCAACCAATCCTAGGAGATGCACTTCCGAGTTTGAGTTATTCCAGAAGGAGACGCACTTCCTAATCTAAACCACCTAATCTTAGGAGACGCACTTCCTAGTACAAGTCTTGCAACCTCATTCATAGGAGACGCATTTTCTAATTTGAACCACCAATCCTTGGAGAAGCATTTCCTAGTCGAAGCCCTTAAACCTCATTCGTAGGAGACACACTTCCTAGTTTGAGTCATTCCATTAGGAGACGCACTTCCTAATCTGAACCATCAATCCTAGGAGACGCACTTCCTAGTCCAAGCCCTTCAACCTCACTTGTAGGAGACGCACTTCCTAGTTTGAATCATTTCATTAGGAGACGCACTTCCTTATCTGAACCACCGGTCCTAGGAGACACACTTCCTAGTCCAAGTCTTTTGACCTCATTCGTAGGAGACGCAATTCCTAGTTTGAGCCATTCCAATAGGAGACGCACTTCATAATATGAACCATTAATCCTAGGAGATGCACTTCCTAGTCCAAGTCCTTCAACCCCGCTCGTAGGAGACGCACTTCCTGGCTTGAGTCATTCCAGTAGGAGATGCACTTCCTAATCTATACCTTTATTCCTAAGAGACGCGCTTTCTAATCCAAGTCCTTCAACCTCACTCGTAGGAGACGCACTTCCTAGTCCGAGTCCTTCCACCTCACTCGTAGGAGACGCACTTCTTAGCTCGAGTCAACCCTGTTCATTCTAATAAGAGATGCACTCCCTAATATGACTCATTAATCCTAGGAGATGCGATTCATAGTTCGAGTCCTTCAATTTTGTAGTCATTCCAGTACTACCCATGGGAGATGCACCTCCTAGTCTATGTCTTATCCGTTCTACTCCTAAGAGAAGCACATTCAATTCAGAGCTTTTTGTATCATTTTTGCATCTTTCAAATAAAGTAAGCTGATCTGCAGCTTTACCTAATAACTCGCAAAATTTTCTCAGTGCCAAACTGGGGCAGAAATTTTGTTCGTTTTGTTCGTCTTTGATGGCTTTGCAGGCCCCGCCGTAGAGCATAGGTCGTGAAGATCAAAGCTTGCCATTTCAGTTATGATCAGAAGAAAGAAGTCTTTCGATCACAGTTTAGTTGGAGTTAACTTTGACAGTCTGTCAATAACCCAGCTTCTGAAGATTCATCATCTCAATTTCAGATCAGAAAAGCAGGCACCGAGATTGAGTCATAATCTTTTCTTCAAAGAGCATCAAGATCCAAACTAAGGTCAACACAAACAAGCAAGTCAAGAATCAAGATTTGAATCCAGAAGACACATAGATAGGAATTTTGTAACTCTTAGTTTGCAGACATATATAGTTCTCTCTCTCTTTTCTTTTGATGTAAGAAGCAGTAACAGTAAGAGTAACAGCAACAGCAGCAGCAACAACAGTCTTAACTCCAGTGTCGGGTAGTCCCAGCTACCAAATTATTCCAGAACTACACTGACCTGATTCCTTTACAGCCAAGGATATGTAGGAAACCTCGGAAGCAAGGTTCGGTCACCCCTTTTTCAAAAATGCTTTCATTAGAGTCATAGGTGAGCAAAACTTAGTCATGGCATTCACTATCTTTGCACGAAAACTCTT
>NW_017673741.1:0-27515 GCF_001879085.1 Nicotiana attenuata
GTCGTTATTTCATAGATTTGATTGATTTGGAGCCGAATTCGAGAGGGAAAGCGGTTGTTGTGGATTGATTTGCCCGTGGAAGTCGAGGTAAGTGTTGGCCTATCCTTAGCTTGAGGGAATAGGAATTGAGTCTTGTTTGCTACTTGCTAATTGTCGAGTACGGTGTATAGGCATGGTGACGAGTATCTATACATTAGTGTGTAGCATGACCGTGAGTCCTTAAAATGCGATTATCATGATTTGTTGAAACTTCCATGCTTAATTGAGGATTCCTATATATTGTAAAGAACGCATGAAAGACATTATGATTATTTGATTCTCTGGAGCATTGGCTCGAATGATGAAGTGAATTATAAAGTAAGATACGAAAGAAAGAGATGGCTATTGGTTATTCCCTTGCCGGGTCGTTTTGTTGGTTGTTGATTTTCTCCCTTGCCGGGATATTGAGCTTATTGATATTGTTCCCTTGCCGGGATTTAACTGTTTTATTGCATTCCCTTGCTGGGATTTTCTTCCGTTGTTTCTTTACTTCTTTGCCCCGTATTTGTGACTATTGTTTGGGTGAGAAAGAATGATATTGGTGGATCAGGTTGCACGCCGCAACAGTGATAAATGATATTTATGGATCGGGTTGCGCGCCGCAACGATGATATTTATGGATCGGGTTGCACGCCGCAACAATGATATTTATGGGTCGAGTTGCGCGCCGCAACAATGATATTCATGGGTGGGGTTGCGCGCCGCAACGATGATATTTATAGATCGGGTTGCACACCGCAACAATGATATTTGAGGGTCGGGTTGCACGCCGCAACAATGCTAAATGATATTTATGGATCGGGTTGCACGCCGCAACAATGATATTTGAGGATCGGGTTGCACGCCGCAACAGTTGCTGATTAGAGTGTGTCTATTTGGAATATTCGTTTCTTGATTCGCTGTAAATTCTTTGGCTGCTTCTACCTTTATATCCTGGTTTCCTAATTGTAACTGTTGCCTCCCCAAAACATGTTCCCCCTTCTGTTATTGACTGTTTACTTCCTGTATTTCTTTCCGTTGTATGTATATATTTGAACTGCACAGGTTTATCTGGTAGTCTGGTCCTAGCCTCGTCACTACTTCGCCGAGGTTAGGCTAGGCACTTACCAGCACATGGGGTCAGTTGTGCTGATGCTACACTCTGTGCTCTTTTGCACAGATCCAGGTTTCGGTCAGCAGCTCCAGTAGCGTGGGTGCAGGTTTCCAGTCCCGCGAGGCACCGAGGTAGCCTTGCAGGCGTCTCCCCTATCCTTTATATTTGACTGTTATCTCATTGTATCCGAGACAAAACAGAGATGTTTCTTTCAGACCTTGTATTTAGTATTCTTAGATGTTCGTGAGTATGTGACTCCAGTTCTTGGGTAGAGATTCATGTTGGGAATTCCGTATTTTATTCAGTTATTTGAAATTTAAGACTTCCGCTTATGAATTTAGTTCTGTTGCCTTTATTTTAATGTTGTTAATTATTAAAAAGGAATAGGTGCTTAATGGAAAGTGATTAAGTTTGGCTTGCCTAGCTCCTTTTAGTAGGCGCCATCACGACCCCCGAAGGTGGGAAATCCGGGTCGTGACAAGTTGGTATCAGAGCTCTAGGTTACATAGGTCTCACAACTCACGGACAAACTTGGTAGAGTCTGAGGGATCGGTACGGAGATGTCTGTATTCATCCCCAGAGGCTGCAGAGTTAGGAAAAACTTCACATTTGATCTTTCTTGTCGTGCGGTTCTGTTTCTCAACCACCGATTGAATTTTTACTCTGTTCTTTTGTAGATGGCGAGAACACGCGCTTTCTCATCTACCGCTCAGCAGTCCGAGCCCCGAGCAGCAGCCCCAGAGGCGGAGCCTCAGGTTGAGTTTGAGGAGGAGGTTCCAGCCCCAGCAGTTCCGGTGGGCCCAGCTCAGGTCCCAGAGGGGTTCATTGCCACCCCAGTTCTTCAGGACGCTCTAGTCCGATTGGTAGGCCTCAAAGAGGGTGTCATTCGAGCGGGTTTGCTTCCAGTGGTTCAGCCAGCGGTGGCAGGTCAGCCGGGTATAGTGGCTCAGGCCGGGGGTGAGATCACTTTTCAGGAGGCGGCCAATGTGGGCCGTAGAGTTGAGATAGTTCTGCCACAGGGAGGTGGTCATGGGTCGGATAAGAGGCCCCGTCATGCAGGCAGATTCAATGGTATCTCTTCAGGAGGTAGAGGTTCTTGTGGTAGAGGCCATCCTTCCAGGCCCTTTCAGTCAGCTCTCCAGGTCACTCATGGTACTTCAGGTGGTCATTCAGGTCGACAGGGTCGGCCTCAGTTTTCGCAGCTACAGCAGTCGCGTGGATGTTATGAGTGTGGCGAGTATGGTCATCTCAGGAGGGCTTGCCCGAGGTTGAGGGGTGCTCAGCCGCAGCAGCCGAGGTCTTGCCACGCTTGTGGCGACACAAGGCACATTGTCAGATATTGCCCCCGAGTTTATGGCAGCTCTCAGCATCAGAGTTCTCATGCTATGGTTCAGGCACCAGAGGTTCCACAGCCAGCCCGAGGTAGAGGTAGAGGTCATAGAGGTGGAGGTAGAGGTCATAGAGGTGGATGTAGAGGTCATAGAGGTGGAGCTCAGACCGCTAGAGGTAGAGGCCAGCTAGCAGCAGATCGACCTAGGGATACAACTCAGTGTAGTGGGACCCAGCCCCGATGTTATGCTCTTCCAGCCAGGCCAGAGGCTGAGTCATCAGACGCTGTCATTACAGGTACTATTCTGGTCTGTGATAGAGATGCTTCACTGCTATTTGACCCAGGGTTTACGTATTCGTATGTGTCATCCTATTTTGCACCGTACCTGGTTATGCCTAGGGATGCATTGAGTATTCCTGTTTATGTGTCTGCACCGGTGGGTGATTCTATAGTGGTCAACCGAGTTCATCGTTCCTGTGTTGTAGTGTTTGGGGGTCTTGAGACCCGTGTTGATTTGTTTCTCTTAGACATGGTGGATTTTGACGTTATATTAGGGATGGACTGGTTGTCCCCGTATCATGCTATCTTGGATTGCCATGCCAAGACCGTGACCTTAGCCTTGTCAGATTTGCCCCGTTTGGAGTGGAGAGGGACCCCAGGTCATGCCACCCGCAGTGCTATATCATATGTGAAGGCTCGACGCATGGTCGAGAAGGGGTGTTTAGCTTATTTGGCGTATGTTCGCGACTCCAGCGCAGAGGTCCCTTCTATTGATTCTGTTCCCATTGTTCGGGAGTTCCCTGAGGTTTTCCCTTCAGACCTGCCGAGTATGCCGCCTGACAGGGATATCGACTTTTGTATTGATCTAGCTCCGAGCACTCAGCCCATTTTCATCCCGCCGTATCGCATGGCCCCGCCAGAGTTGAAAGAGTTAAGGGATCAGTTGCAGGATTTGCTTGAGAAGGGTTTCATTAGACCCAGCGTTTTGCCTTGGGGTGCGCCAGTGTTATTTGTGAAGAAAAAGGATGGTTCGATGAGGATGTGCATTGATTACTGGCAATTGAACAAAGTTTCGATCAAGAGTAAGTATCCGTTGCCGAGGATTGACGATTTGTTCGACCAGCTTCAGGGTGCAAAGGTGTTTTCAAAGATAGACTTGAGATCTGGTTACCATCAGTTGAGGATTAGGGCATCAGATGTCCCTAAGAAAGCATTTCGCACTCGGTACGGGCATTATGAGTTCCTGGTCATGTCATTTGGGTTGACCAATGCCCCAGCAGCATTTATGGAGTTGATGAGCCGAGTGTTCAGGCCTTAGTTGGACTTGTCCGTGATAGTTTTTATTGATGATATTCTGATATACTCCCGCAGTCAGGAGGAGCACGAGCAGCACCTCAGAGTGGTTCTTCAGACTCTGAAGGATAGTCAGTTATATGCTAAGTTCTCGAAGTGTGAGTTCTGGCTGAGTTCAGTAGCATTTCTGGGTCACGTTGTATCAGCAGAGGGTATTCAGGTGGACCCGAAGAAGATTGAGGCAGTCAAGAACTGGCCTAGACCAGCGTCAGCTACAGAGATTCGGAGTTTCTTGGGGTTGGCAGGCTACCACCGTCGGTTTGTGGAGGGGTTTTAATCTATCGCAGCCCCGATGACCAGGTTGACCCAGAAGGGTGCCCAGTTCAGATGGTCGGACGAGTGTGAGGCGAGCTTTCAGAAGCTCAAGACAGCTCTGACTGCGGCACCGGTGTTGGCTTTGCCCACAAGATCAGAGCCTTATACCGTTTATTGTGATGCCTCCCGTATTGGGCTTGGTACGGTGTTGATGCCGGATGGCAAGGTTATTGCCTATGCTTCGAGGCAGTTGAAGATTCATGAAAAGAACTATCCAGTGCATGATTTAGAGCTGGCAGCTATTGTTCACGCCTTGAAGATTTGGAGGCACTATTTGTATGGCGTGGCATATGAGGTGTTCACTGACCATAAGAGTCTTCAGTACTTGTTCAAGAAAAAGGAGTTGAATTTGAGGCAGAGGAGGTGGTTGGAGTTGTTGAAAGATTATGATGTCACCATTTTATACCATCCGGGGAAGGCCAATGTGGTGGCCGATGCTTTGAGTAGGAAGTCAGCCAGTATGGGTAGTCTTGCTTATATTCCAGTCAGTCAGAGGCCGCTTGCTTTGGATGTTCAGGCCTTAGCCAATCCGTTCGTGAGACTGGATGTTTCTGAGCCCAGTCGTGTGTTGGCTTGTACGATCGCTCGCTCTTCGATATTGGAGCGTATCCGTGATCGGCAGTTTGATGATCCCCATTCGTGTGTCCTGAGAGACACGGTGCAACGTGGAGGTGCCCAGCGGGTTACCTTAGATGCGGATGGAGTCTTGAGATTGCAGGGGCGAGTTTGCGTGCCCATTGTGGATGGGCTTCGAGATTTGATTTAAGAGGAGGCCCATAGTTCTCGGTACTCTATACATCCAGGCGCCGCGAAGATGTATCAGGATTTGCGGCAGCATTATTAGTGGCGTAGAATGAAGAAGGATATTGTAGCATATGTGGCTCTTTGTTTGAATTGTCAGCAGGTTAAGTACGAGCATCAGAGGCCTGGTGGTTTGTTTCAGAGGATTGAACTTCCCGAGTGGAAGTGGGAGAGGATCACTATGGACTTCGTTACCGGACTTCCGTTGACTCGGAAGAAGTTCGATGCAGTTTGGGTCATTGTGGATAGGCTGACCAAGTCAGCGCATTTCATTCCTGTGGCAGTCTCCTATTCATCCGGGAGATTGTTCGCCTTCATGGTGCCGGTATCTATCATTTCGGACTAGGGTACGCAGTTTACCTCGTGCTTCTGGGGAGCAGTTCAGCGAGAGTTGGGCACACGGGTTGAGTTGAGCACGACCTTTCATCCCCAGACGGACAGTCAGTCCGAGAGGACCATTCAGATCCTAGAGGATATGCTCCGAGCTTGTGTTATTGACCTTGGAAGTTCGTGGGATCAGTTCTTGCCTTTAGCGGAGTTTGCCTACTACAACAGCTACCAGTCGAGCATCCAGATGGCTCCTTATGAGGCTTTATATGGTAGGCGGTGTCGGTCTCCGATTGGGTGGTTTGAGCTGGGAGAGGCTCGATTGATAGGTACGGATTTGGTTCAGGAGGCCTTGGACAAGGTCAAGATCATTCAGGATAGGCTTCGTTCTGCTCAGTCCAGGCAAAAGAGCTATGCAGATCGTAAGGTTCGAGATGTAGCTTTCATGGTTGGTGAACGAGTATTGCTCCGAGTGTCGCCTATGAAGGGCGTGATGAGATTTGGGAAGAAGGGCAAGCTTAGCCATAGTTTCATTGGTCCATTTGAGATTGTCGATCGTGTGGGAGAGGTCAGCCTCCTGAGGCATCGACCTGGGAGTCCGAGTCCGATATGCGGAGCCGTTATCCTCATCTATTTCCCGACTCAGGTACTTCGTTCTTTTGTCCGTTCGAGGACGAACAGTTGTTTTAGAGGTGGAGAATGTGACGACCCAAAGGGTCGTCACCTGTTTTCTCTCTCCTTCCGTGCTTCCGAGGACTTGAAAACCTCATTTTTAGTCGCCTCGATTTGCATGCGCAGTCCAGGCGCGTAGCCGGAAAGCTTATATGTGAAATTATGTGAAAAATGTTAAATTTTGGTGCTAAAATGAATAAATTTAACTTCGGTCAACATTTTGGGTAAACGGACCTGGACCCGTGATTTGACGGTCCCGGAGGGTCTATAGGAAAATATGGGACTCGGGCGTATGCCCGGAATCGAAATCCGAGGTCCCGAGCCCGAGAAATGGATTTTTAAAAGAAATTGTTAAGGAAATTTGAAATAAAAATTGACTAGAACGTGTTGGTATCGGGCCCGTATTTTGGTTCCGGCGCCCGGTACAGGTCTTATATGTGTTTTAAGATGTTTCTGTGAAATTTGGTTGAAATCGGACGTCATGTGACGTGTTCTGGACTTAAATCTCAAAAACTGAAAATTTATGAAATTTGAAGAAAAATCTGTGATTTTGATGTTTGATTCCTCGTTTCTGATGTTATTTTGGCGATTTGGTCGCACGGTTGAGTTCGTAGGATGTTGTTGAGTTAGTGTATGTGTTTGGTTAGGAAGCCCCGAGGGCTCGGGAGTGTTTCGGAGGTGTTCCGGGGTGATTTTGAACTTAGAAAAGTTGCAGAAAATCTGCATCAGGTGCTCAGGTCTTTCCTTCTTCGCTTTCGCGACGCCTTGTTCGCGTTCGCGAAGCCTCGAGCGAGTCCTTCTTCGCGTTCAAATTCTCCCTTCGCATTCGCATAGAGTCTTTGAACTCTGAGGGCCCAGCCCTCTTTCTTTCTCCGCGTTCGCGATGGCAGGACCGCGTTCGCGTAGGGTCCCAGCCTTACCTCATCGCGTTCGCGTATAGGTCAATGCGTTCGCGTAGACCAATCCCCTGGACCCCCCCCCCCCCAGTCCTTCTCTTCGCGTTCGCGTCCTTCTCATCGTGAAGGCGATAGTCTGTTAAGCCAACCCTTCGCGAACGCGACCTTGATTCCGCGAACGCGAAGGGCAAATTCGCCCAGTTATTTAAAATGCCCAAAACAGAACAGTGACGGGAAATTTTCACCAAATACACGAACCCTTTCTTCTCCAAAGCTTCTAGGCGATTTTTAGAGCATATCTTCACCAAAGCTTCTTGAGTAAGTATTGTTTAACTTGTTTTCTTCATTTTCCATCACTATTTATCAAATTCCTAAGCTCAAATCATGTGATTTAGGGTAGAAATTGGGGGAAATGGGTAGAGTTAGGGTTTTCTATATTTTCTTGATTTAGACCTTGTTTTGGGGTCGAATTTGAAAACAAATTATATAGCCGGGCTCGTGGGTAAATGGGGGATTTGATTTTGGTCCGAACCTCGTGTTTTGACCAAGCGGGCCCGGGGGCGATTTTGGAATTTTTGGGAAGAAAGCTTGGAAATCTATAATTAGGCATTGAGTTTGATTTGTTTAGCATATATTGATATTATAAAGTCCTTATTGTTTGAGTTGGAGCCGAATTCGAGAGGAAAGCGGTTGTCGAGGATTGATTTGGCCGTGGAAGTTGAGGTAAGTGTTTGCCCTAACCTTAGCTTGAGGGAATAGGAGTTGAGTCTTGTTTGCTACTTGCTAATTGTCGAGTATGGTGTATAGGCATGGTGACGAGTATCTATACATTGGTGTCTAGCATGACCGCGAGTCCTTAAAATGCGATTATCATGATTTGTTGAAATTTCCATGCTTAATTGAGGATTCCTATATATCGTAAAGAATGTATGAAAGACATTATCATTATTTGATTCTCCGGAGCATTGGCTCGAATGATGAAGTGAATTATAAAGTAAGATACGAAAGAAAGAGATGGCTATTGGTTATTCCCTTGCCGGGTCGTTTTGTTGGTTGTTGGTTTTCTCCCTGCCGGGATATTGAGTTTATTGATATTGTTCCCTTGCCGGGATCTAACTGCTTTATTGTATTCCCTTGCCGGGATTTTCTGCCATTGTTTGTTTACTTCTTTGCCCCGTATTTGTGACTGTTGTTTGGATGAGAAAGAATGATATTGGTGGATCGGGTTGCACGCCACAACAGTGATAAATGACATTCATGGATCGGGTTGTACGCCGCAACAACGTTATTTATGGATCGGGTTGCGCGCCGCAATAATGATAATTGAGGGTCGGGTTGCACGCTGCAACAACGCTATTTATGGATCGGGTTGCGCGCCGCAACAATGATATTTGAGGGTCGGGTTGCACGCCGCAACAAGGATATTTGAGGATCGGGTAGCACGCCGCAACAGTTGCTGATTCAAGGGTGTTTAGTTGGAGTATTCGTTTCTTGATTCGTTGTAAATTCTTTGGCTGCTCCTACCTTTATATTGTGTTTTCCTAATTGTAGCCGTTGCCTCCTCATACCATGTTCCCCCTTCTGTTATTGACTGTTTACTTCCCGTATTTCTTTCCGTCATATGTATATATTTGAACTGCACAGGTTTATCTGGTAGTCTGGTCCTAGCCTCGTCACTACTTCGCCGAGGTTAGGCTAGGCACTTACCAGCACATAGGGTCGGTTGTACTGATGCTGCACTCTGTGCTCTTTTGCACAGATCCAGGTTTTGGTCAGCAGCTCCAGTAGCGTGGGTGCAGGTTTCCAGTCCAGCGAGACACCGAGGTAGCCTTGCAGGCGTCCGCAGGCCCGGCGTCTCCCCTATCATTATATTTGACTGTTATCTCATTGTATCCGAGACAAAACAGAGATGTTTCTTTCAGACCTTGTATTTAGTATTCTTAGATGTTCGTGAGTGTGTGACTCCAGTTCTTGGGTAGAGATTCATGTTGGGAATTCCGTATTTTATTCAGTTATTTGAAATTTAAGACTTCCGCTTATGAATTTAGTTCCGTTGCCTTTATTTTAATGCTGTTAATTATTAAAAAGGAATAGGTGCTTAAGGGAAAGTGATTAAGTTTGGTTTGCCTAGCTCCTACTAGTAGGCGCCATCATGACCCCAGAAGATGGAAAATTCGGGTCGTGACACTTATCGAGCATTTCTTCGTAGATGATATTTCGGGTGCATATTTTCTTATGACTCTATCATGAACATAACTCTTTCGATATTAATATTCCTTTAAAAAAATAGAATAAATAGTTCTGCTTGTAGAAAATAGTTTCCCTTCAACATCTCCTCACATCTTTTACTCTCCGCCTTAGGCCTCATTTGTTTGCACTTAATGGAGGTCTGAATCTTAATCTCAGATCTCAGACATTAAGTGCGTTTGTTTTTAAAGTTTGAATCTTAATTATTCAGATCTTAATCATTAAGTGTGTTTGGTTTTTTTATTTCACAACCACTTAACGGGTCTGAATAGGTCTGTATGATTAAGATCTATAACAGAGACTTAATTTCATTAAGATGCTATCACATATTCATTATTAACTGCCGCCACCGCCTACCATTATCAACTACCACCATGCCGCCACCGCCACCACCATAGTCAACCACCACCACCACCACCATAGTCACCCCCAACCCCCACCACCACCACGATGCTACCATCATCCTCAATCATAGCCGTCACCATTATCGACCATCACCACCCGCCATTCCCACCACTCCGACCACCATCATTCTCACCCACAGTCAACACTTATCCACCTTAACTGCCACAATTCAACCACCCCATCACAATTAACAACCACAGCCGGCACCGCCCATCATTATAACTTATCACCACCTTCCTCAATCACAAACCACCACCCGCCATTATTAACTATCACCACCCACCACCATCATCCTCAATCATAATCGCCACCACTACCAATCACTACTAGCTACTAGCATGAACCACCATGATCAACCAAAACTACCACCAACCACCGCCTCCAGTCAGCATTAACCCGTTAGCCATCACCACCACCAACTATCATATTTTAAAAAACTATATATTTTATTTATAGCATATTATATTAGTTAGTATTTCATTTGAATTTTATGTTTATTATTCAAATAAAGATAAATTTTATGCATTCAGATGTTAAAAATCAAACAGTCTTAATTTTTAGTATTCATATCTTAATACACATCTTAATATATTCGAATGTGTATTCAGATTCAGATGTCTTAATATTAATACACATCTTGATATTCAGACGTGTATTCAAATTCAGACGTCCTAATCTTAAAAAAAACAAATGAGGCCTTAGTGTTGTTAGGTTTCCGATGTGCATAACTTCTAGCAACTCCATCGATTCCTTATTAATCCTAAAAGACTCTTTGGACTCTTAAAGTCTAACACCAAATCACAAGATAATTTATGTTTAGGAGTTCTTAGAAAATAAAAGACGTCTTAAGGTACAGATTTTTCTAAAAGAAATATATCAATATTTATTATATCAGTTATCCAGGATGATTTTAGGTTTGGTTATATTTATTTGTGAATTGTTTATATTTGTCTAGGTTTAGTTCAGAATAAAGACCAAATTATTTTGGAGTCCAAATAAAATTCTAGCACCAAATCAGAAGACACCGTAAATTTAGGAGTTTTGTGAACAAAAATAAATTTCGTATTGTACAATTTTTTCTAAAAAAAACTAAAACATATATTTATATTTATTATATCAATGACAGCGGATGAGTCTATATTAGACTTTTAAGCCAAAAATTCTATGTAAGAAAAAATTATCAAAATTTGAACTCTACCTTATATACAACTTTGAATGTATAATAATTTCTCTACCCAAATACATGAATATAGACTCGTTTCAAAATAGCATGTTTGGACACCAAATAAAAATCCAGAGATGTGCACGACACAGTAATTGCAGCCGATATCAATATTTTCTCTTCAACAAGATTGACAATTGGCTTATAAATATTAAATAATTAGTTTTAATAGAATTAGTCTTCTTTTATGATTCTTAATTTTTATCCAACTCCAAATCATATGATCATTTCAAAATTTTACTTTTAGGTCCGTAAAAATTTGATTGTGAGTAGAACCTGGCGCGAATTAATATCAATCCAAAGTTTTAAGTTACAATTTTATCCAATATATAATTGTATTTTGAAGGATATAAAGGTCAATCAATTTTTTGAGAATATTTTGTCGTTCAACAATTAGCGTGGAACATTCATGCTTTTATAATAACTAGTATCTATGTTAATAATGACACATGATGATTTAAAGTTTTAAACATTTATTTATATGAAAGAACGATAAAATTTAATTAATGAGAGAAATTCTATGTATAATAATACAACAATCATCTAAATACCGAAAAATATTATTACATTAGCATAATACATGAATTTAAAATAAAAGAACATTATCAAAACTTACACAAATCAATTTGGTCATGTTAGTTACATAATTATATATTATACTTTAAAAGTATTTAATGTGGTGGTATCTTAACGAATGCTTCTTTGTGGACAATATTGTTTTATGTATGTTTCCTCCTAATGCGTTGGTTGCTCTGCCTTAACCAGAACTCTTGTTGTCGATCTTGATATCCCTCTTTAAAGTGCAACTTACAATTGTTCGTGCAAGAAAACATATTGCGGTAAATATAGTCCAATATTTAGGATGTTTGACTTATGCTTTATTTAATATATTTTCAAAACATAAACATACTAAAACTTATTTCACACAAATTTAAAAGGATATTCCTCAGTTTTGGAAGAAGAAACTTGAATTCAGGGATAAGAATATACTTAGAAGCACATTAACCAGTAGCATAATTTTATCATGTACGACATTATTGTCAAAACTTCTATATATCATATGTGCTATTACATAAGTTATTCGGCGTATCTAAGTTTTTCAGTAGCATGACAGGCATATTTTTCATCAAAATTAACCTATATACAATGTAAGATCAATTTTAACTTAGTCTATTATATATACGTTGACACTAACATACTGTCACGACCCAAAATCCACTAAGGGTCGTGATGGCGCCGGACACTGCTGTCAGGCAAGCCAACCAAATCACTTAATCAAATTCTCGTTTTTAACAATCTTGAAACTAAGATTTTCCTTCAATTTTCCATAAATAAAAGATAACTACTTCAATTCAAATTAAATAATAAGCAATTAATACAAAATATTTCAAACCATCCCAGAACCCGGTGTCACAAGTGCATGAGCATCTACTGTCAAGAGAATAAAATATAGCATCCGTCCGGAATACAATGGACAGGAAGTAAATACAGTGTATTGAAGTGGGTTACACTAGCTGCGGGCCGCCTCGAATAATGCAACTCACCTAGCCCCTAAATCCATCCGTGTTGCTGCGCCCAGTGGGCTGCTAGAAATAAATGTACCTGTGCAACAAAAATGCACAGAAGTGTAGTATGAGTACGTAAACAACGTGTACTCAATGAGTATCCCGCCTAATCTCGAAGAAGTAGAGACGAGATGGTCAACTTGGACACTTACTAGAGGTCATTTGACAATATACTAAAAATGTGAGGAAATCATGGATTTATATAGCAGTTTTAATTCACGAAGCCAGAAAACAGATAAACCACCTTCAACCAATAATCAAGGATTTTCAAGGTTTACTCTTTATTATCTTATTAATTCATAGCAAGCCACGAAGGGCAAATTTCACATTTAAAGTCCTCAAGCAACAATATAACATGCGCAAATAACACCGAGGCGACGGCCCGATCCAACAGAAATAAACTGTGCACTTGCCGAGGGTCGACGACGCGCTTATAGATGCATCTATTTAATCTGCCGAGGCGTTCGGCCCGTTCCAAAATAAACACATAGAGACATTCAGTCAGGAAGCCAACATGGGGCAATTATTCAAAGAAGAACAAATTCTCTTTTAACGAATTACGAAAATGAGGTTTATCTTATTAGAAATTCATTTACCATTTTGATGTGGTTTAAGCAATTCAACTGTCCATAAGGTTACAAATATTCAAAATATAGCATGCTTTTGGGTCCTAGACTACCCGGACAATAGCATAATAGTAGCTACGCACGGACTCCCGTCACCTCGTGCGTACGTAGCCCCCACAAATAGGAGCACATAACCAATTAACTCACCTATGGGGACAATTCCCTCTTACAAGGTTAGAAAGGAGACTCACCTCGCTCCGAAGACTCATAACCGGCATTCTACATTCCTCCGAAGACTTGCACCAACACACAACGCTCCAAACTAGCCAATGATTATACAAATCCATTAATATATGCTCAATTAAACTTTACAATCCCATTTGTAACAATTCTTGACCCCGAATGAAAAGTTGACAAAAATGCCCTCGGGCCCACGTGCCCGGAATCCGAAATTTTTCGAAGATAAAGTTTACCCATGAACTCACGAACTCAAATATATGATTTTCTCTTAATTCTATACTCAAAATCGTGGTCAAAATTCAAGAATACTAATTTTCTAGGTTTTCGCTCAAACCGCGAGTTTTCTACCAATTTCCATGCCCAAATCCATGTATAAACCTTGTATTTAATTCAAAACTAGCATAAATTACTTACCTCATGATAAATGACGGAACCCCCTCTTCAAAAGCTCCAAAAATCGCCCAAAATCGCCCAAGAACCGAGCTCCAAAAATTCCAAAACGAAATGGCAAAGTGACTGATCTTTGTGATTAAATGCTTCTGCCCATCCGTCACTAAAGGCCATTTTCGTCGCTAAAAAGTCGTCACTAAAAGTCCACTAAAACAGCTTTACTAGTCCTTATTCAGTTGATCATAACTTTCCTTACGAATGTCGAAATGATGAACAGTTTAATGTTCTGAAAACTAGAATGCAAGAGCTATAACTTTCGTGTTTTGCACATTTTCGGATTCCTTATAGATTTCTAGATATAAGCTTCCAAAATAGGCTCCTCGCATCAGAAATTTCTGGGAAATTGCAAAACAGCCTTACCAGCCTTCATTCAATCGACCATAACTTTCTGTACAAATATCCAAATAATGAACGGTTTTTTGTGTGGATACTATAATGCAAGGGCTACAACTTTCATGCTTTGCTAATTTTCAGAATACTTATAGATTTCGAGATATAAGCTTCCAAAGTAGCCTCCTCGATTGCACCATTTCTGTCCAAACAACAGCTGCAGCAGATTTTCTGCAGTTTTTAAAATTCCAAAATCGATCCGAAACCACCCCGAATCACACCCGAGGCCTCCGGGGCCCCGTCCAATCACACAAACCAGTCCCATAACACATTACAGACTTGCTCGGGGCCTCAAATCATATCAAACAACACTAAAACTATGATTCACACTCCAATTCAAGCTTTATGAACTTTGGAACTTCCAACTTTTACTTTCGGTGCTTAAACCTATCAAATCACGTCCGATTGGCCTCAAATTTTGCACACAAGTCATATTTGACATTACGAACCTATTCCATCTTCTAAAATGCTAACTTCCACAATAGGCGCCAAAACGCTCCCGGGTTATCCAAAACCCGATTCGGGCATACGCCCAAGTCCGAAATCATCATACGAACCTGCTGGAACCTTCAAATCCCGATTCCGAGGTCATTTACTCAAGATTCCAATCCTAGTTCATTCTTTCAACTTTAAGCTTCCGAAATGAGAATTATCTTCCCAAATCAACTCTGGATTTCCCGAAATTCAATTCAGACCACGCGTACAAGTCATAATACCTGAAATGAAGCTGCTCATGGCCTCAGCCTGCTGAACGGAGCGCTAGAACTTAAAACGACCGATCGGATCGTTACATTCTCTCCCACTTAAACCTACGTTTGTCCTCGAACGTGCTGAGAACTACATTGAAGTAGTCTGAAATCACTGGTTAACTTCCCATGCACCTTCCCGTGCTACCACAACTCAGTTGAGCACATTAGCTCGATCAATTCTGAAGATATTCTCTTTTATTCAAGCAGATACGCCTTAAAGCCCAATTCCAGCATCCGAAATTCTCTGCCAAGCCTGTTTCCAATATAGGATCACCATATTAATCACCACACGTTGTACCCAAACATGACTGCATAACTTGCTGAATTCACACCTTGCATCATTTTACTCACCGGACCACAATAACATTTTCTGATCAACTTAGTCGAAATTCCACGAATTTGATGCTCCCATTGCACCCCACGACATATACAGGTCTTACTCTAACTCTTACAATACCGCCACAATGGAAAAGATGTACAAAAATTCATAATCAACTGCCGAGTCAATCAATCATTGAGTCTATACTTCAGACAACAAACATTACCATATTCTGACCCAAATAATGATATTTATTCCTTAATATATTCCATACAGTCAGATTACACTGATCCTGAATCCAATGATCCTATCTCACCCAGTACGAACTGCTCCGGCAATAAGCCACCCCGGACATAATCAAGTCACATACGATGCCGCAATGTGCCAATAGGCTACCAATTCGAACACGATACAAAAGGAAGACGAACTCTGGAAGGAGTTACCTAACTCCCGCACTAATACGGACTTTCCTTTGAAAATAGGAAACAGGACATACAAAAATAACATCTAGAAGGCCATACTCAACATCACACTGTTGCGGCGCGCAACCCGATCCAAATAACATAGATCTCGCATAAGGAGATTGCACATCGAGCTAAATTTTCTCATTACAACAAAATACCAAATATCGGTCATAGGCATGCTAAGTGCATAATACCATCCCTGAGGGGACATATAGCGCCATGAGCTACAAAACTTAAGCACAGCTGAGGTGCGATATACAGTCTGAACCTCAAGAGCCATTCTGTTCATAATACGTCATTTCCACGCGGATCCTCAACACATAAACAATTTCTCCAGCCACCTCACAACTCACACGGCGCAACGTATCACTACACAAATTATCTGACAGCGAAATAGCACCCTGACTACCCCTCCACAAGGAACACATTACTGAAATGAACACAACTGGCCTGACATAGAGCCCATATTCACATTTATATTCATCCACCGACCTCAAGTCGATCCCGATCACATCAACTAAACCAATAACCTTTCGAAGGTCCATACTAGCTCCCCTTTTCTCATAAGACATAGGAACAACCCTCATAACCGGAGCGAACCTCCATAGTACATAACCCAATAACCAGAGTGCCCTCTAGGCATAAATTTCCAAATCAATGATATTACCACAACCCTCATATTTGGCTTAAATCTTTAATCAATCAAGTGACTACATGCCACATTTATACAATCTTCCTGTGGGACACACTCCCACAACCTACCATAACAAATAACTGGATCTTACCTCCAAACCACCGGCCGCACTAACGCTAAAAAGCGATCAAGAATAATTAACCAGGATGCAAAGCCTCTTTCACAACACATCGATCTCAGGTAACGCTGAATACAATACCAACTTACTTTAAACATTCCACCCTCTTCTTGCTCATCCGAGCTCGTGACATCCTTACTGGCACCAAACTGTAACCTCGATCCTTACTTCAAATTTCCATGCTACTCACTGCACCCAACGTGCCGACATACGATAGGACACGATTTTCATCGTAACTCCGAAATCATTAATATTTTAACACTTCATCATATAAGAACTTTGCACTTAACTCACTTCAGGAGAATCATAGCAACACACAGGTAAATTCCCATAACCATAGAATATGCAAATCTGCAAGTAGTGGTCCAAGCCACCATAGCCCTTCCGGAATCCGCTTCCACTTAACAAGCCATAACAGAAGAATGCTTCTGGATAACATCAATTACGGCGGCCGACAATCCTCACACGTACCGCCACAAATCATACACACAACTTGATCACGCTGAATGAACTGATCGCTGGCCCCAATATGCCAATTCAACTATGGCTAATCATTCTACCTTCTTCCAATTTATCCTTGCTTGCCTTAGAAATAATACTAACTCCATTCTACACATAACATACTCCATCTACACTCACCCCGAGTGACCTTGAATCACGAGACCATGCTGTCTCAAATCCTACGAACCATTTCATACCTCCCAGTTGCTACATCACAAGCCAAAACATTCCGGAACATTCTGTGCCTCTTCTCATAAGCTGCTACGAAGCTTGATTCTTAATTGTACCTATAAGCTCGACATTATTAGGCACCACACTTTACCTCTTGAATTCACTAGGACCGTTATTGAGAGCCACCCGCTCTGACTTGGTCTCGAATTTAATCAATTCATAAATCTTCTAGCACATGAATACCCCATCATGGGCGGTGGGACTCTCCCACTTAGCTTGAAGCCATTATTTCGAACTCTGGAATTCACCAAGATTCCCTAGCTTTCATCAACATAACCTTGCACGATCAACCGCATAAATTCTCGGATTCTCTCCGCAAAACCCCATTATTTCATACTCTGACTCACCCGCTACATTTGCACGACCGATCTCCTTGCTACATAACCGATAAAATTCTTCGCAGAAGCCTCGCCAACCACGCGACTGCTAAACTGCTCACTTGGGTAACCCACCTATGGAAGGCTCTCCCTAGCATCTTCCAACACTGCCACACGGGGTGCAATCATTACGACATCAATGACCCTTCCTGGTCTGAGCTCACTCTTCAGCTGCACAGGTCCATTTACCCCTCGTGGAAATCATTTAAATGTGCGGCAACATCCTTCCGATTTAAATTTATGCTGCATCCTTCTCCATTTAAACAACTCCTTTCCGTTATATTAAATCTCCTGCCGCACCAGAATCCCTTCTTCAAACTAGATCCGTAGACCCCAATAGCCCAGCGCCACTATTCTCAAATCGCTATGAACTCCTCTTAAGGCGCGTAGTCATCTTATTACCAATCCCCTACGCAGCTCCGCCACCCTCCCACTTTGGGCAAACTCACTCCCTTAATCAACTGCTCGGCCTGCACTTCCTAAGCCTGGCCTTTTGGCAATTTAAAGCTCCGCCTGACACTTCCCACATGTATTTCTCATCCTTTGCTGCTCAATTGTTGCCTTAATAAAATTTATCTCCATAGCACTTGAATCCACACTCGCTACTAACTCCAAACTTCTCCGAAGGTCATCTCTCTCGAACCGTCAACATTAGAAATACTGATTCAATCCTGAACCACCGCATCCTACCATATCTGATAGTTGTATCTCCGATACTATTTCACAATACCTTGCCTCAAGGCGAATTATAGAAGATCATAACACCGACAAACTTAATATGTCCAATTAGGACGACATCACCCCAATATAGAAGAAAAATTCCACCACGCTTGCAATTACCAAGCCTCATTACTTCCACCAGTCCACATCTGACCCTCCTTAGTTCGATTGCCTTTCCCCCTGCCGGGAATAAAATATCGAATCTCTTGATTATGCACTGAGTAAACCTCCCCTGAAATTATTCACTGCCCTAACACGTGGGCAACACCCTACCATCATATTACTACTGTAGAATAGTCATTCATAAGCATCGCGGCAACTTGTGCCTAGCCTCAAAGCCCTCGAAAACACCGCTACTGGGCTGAAACAATAAAATATTCTTCCATAAGGCGATGACAATAATCTGATCAGCTATACCGGGAGAAACATCCCGTATCACATATGTAGTACCATTACGGTTCTTCAATTTTCGATTTACATCAAGCGCTTCGCGTCGCATAAGATTGAGTAAGAAAGAAACAAAGGCATAAGCCTCACATGAAGTCAAATCGCACGATAAGGAATCAAGAAGGGAAGTACTCCTAACAGTCCTGCAGCCTCCCGAGGATAAGTAGAGACGTCTCCGTACCGTTCCGCGAGACTCTACTAGACTCGCTCATGACTCGTGAGACCCTAGGAACCTAGTTCTCTGATACCATGTTGTCAGGACCCAAAATCCACTAAGGGTTGTGGTGGCGCCGGACACCTCTGTTAGGCAAGCCAACTAAATTATCAATTAAATTCTCTTTTAATACCTTTGAAAATCTAGGATTTTTCCTTCCATTTTTCATAATTAAAACAATCTCTACTTCAATTCAAATTAAGTAATAACTATTAGTACACATCTTTCAAAAAACCATCCCAGAACCCGGTGTCACAAGTGCATGATCATCTATTGATAAGGAAAATAAAATACAACATCTGTCCGAAATACAGTGGACAGGGAATAAATATAAAAATGCTGAAAGGAACTACACTAGCTGCGAGTCGCCTCGAACAATGCAGCTCACCTAGTCCCAGAATCATCCGCGCTGCTACGCCTAGTAGGCCGCTAGAGGCATATACACCTGTGCAACAAAAATGCACAGAAGTGTAGTATGAGTACGTAATCAACGTGTACTCAATGAGTATCCCACCTAATCTCGAAGAAGTAAAGACGAGATGGTCAACTTTGACACTTACTAGAGGTCCAATAATAATATACTAAATGTGTGAGGAAATCAAGGATTTTATAAGGCAGTACTAACTCACAAAGCTAGAAAACAAGCAATACACCTTAACAAATAATAAAGGATTTTCAAGGTTTACCTTTCTTTATCTTATCAATTTACATCAAGCCATGAAGGGCAATATCATCATTTAAAATTTCACGTGCATTAATATATATAAAAATATCATGCGCAAATTATGCCGAGGCGATGGCCCGGTCCAATAGAAAAGAAATGTGCACTTGCCGAGGGTCGACGACACGCCTATAGATGCATCTATTACCCCGCTCGCGAAATAATCTGCGACGCGGTCAACATAAAATAAACACATACCTTGCTCGCGAATCATACATGCGACGCAGGTACACAGAGAGATACATGCTCAATCAATCAAGTAAGAACTTATCAGGGAATGTTTATCAAAATATATCAAATTCTCTTTTAACAAATTTTTAAGAAGTAAAGTTTAATCCCTTTAGAAATTCATTTACAAATTCCACGTGATTTAAGCAATTTAAGCTACCATAGGGCTTACAAATAATCCAAGTATAACATGCTTTTGGGTCCTAACTACCCGGACAATAGCATAATAGTAGCTACGCACGGACTCTCGTCACCTCGTGCGTACGTAGCCCCCACAAACAGGAGAACATAACCAATTGACTCACCTATGGGGACAATTACCTCTTACAAGGTTAGAAAGGAAACTCACCTCGCTCCGAAGACTCATTACCGGCATTCTACATTCCTCCGAAGACTTGCACCAACGCACAATGCTCCAAAACTAGCCAATGATTATACAAATCCATTAATATATGCTCAATTAAGCTTTATAACCCAATTTGTAACAATTCCTAACCCCGAACGAAAAGTTGACAAAAATGCCCTCGGGCCCACGTGCCCGGAATCCGAAATTTTTCGAAGATAATGTTTACCCATGAACTCACGAACTCAAATATATGACTTTCTCTTAATTCCATACTCAAAATCGTTGTCAAAATTCAAGAATACTAATTTTCTAGGTTTTCCCTCAAACCCCAAGTTTTCTACCAATTTCCATGCCCAAATCCATGTATAAACCTTGTATTTAATTCAAAACTAGCATAAATTACTTACCTCATGATAAATCACGGAACCCCCTCTTCAAAAGGTCCAAAAATCGCCCAAAAACGCCCAAGAACCGAGCTCCAAAAATTCCAAAACGAAATGGCAAAGTGACCGATCTTTGTGATTAAATGCTTCTGCCCATCCGTCACTAAAGGCCTTTTCGTCGCTAAAAGTCGTCACTAAAAGTCCACTAAAACAGCTTTACTAGCCCTTATTCAATTGATCATAACTTTCCTTACAAATGTCGAAATGATGAACAGCGTAATGTTCTGAAAACTAGAATGCAAGAGCTACAACTTTCGTGTTTGCACATTTTCGGATTCCTTATAGAATTCTAGATCTAAGCTTCCAAAATAGGCTCCTTGCACCAGAAATTTCTGGGAAATTGCAAAACAGCTTTACCAGCCTTCATTCAGTCGACCATAACTTTCTATAAAAATATCCAAATGATGAACGGTTTCTTTGTGTGGAAACTATAATGCAAGGGCTACAACTTTCATGTTTTGCAAATTTTCAGAATACTTATAGATTTCGAGATATAAGCTTCTAAAGTAGCCTCCTCGATTGCACCATTTCTGTCCAAACAACAGCTGCAACAGATTTTCTGCAGTTTTTAAAATTCCGAAATCGATCCCAAACCACCCCGAAACACACCCGAGGCCTCCGGGGCCCCGTCCAATCACACAAACCAGTCCCATAAAACATTAAGGACTTGCTCGGGGCCTCAAATCATATCAAACAACACTAAAACCATGATTCACACTCCAATTCAAGCTTTATGAACTTTGAAATTTCAAACTTCTACATTCGATGTCGAAACCTATCAAATCACGTCCGATTGATCTCAAATGTTGCACACAAGTCACATTCGATATTACAGACCTACTCCAACTTTCGAAATTGGATTCTGACCCCGATATCAAAAAGTCAAACTCTCGGTCAAACTTCTCAAAAACCTTCAAATTTCTATTTTAGCCAAATGGCTCCAAAATGACCTACGGACCTCCGAATTCACTTCTGATCGTGCTCCCAACTCCAGAATCACCATACAGAGCTATTTACAGTCTCGGAACCCCAAACGGACATCGATAACACTGAAATGCACTTCAAGCCAAACTTATGAAATTTCTTCTAAAATGCTAACTTCCACAATAGGCGCCAAAACGCTCCCGGGTTATCCAAAACCCGATCCGGGCATACGCCCAAGTCCGAAATTATCATACGAACCTGCTGGAACCTTCAAATCCCGATTCCGAGGTCATTTACTCAAGACTCCAATCCTAGTTCATTCTTTCAACTTTAAGCTTCCGTAATGAGAATTCTCTTCCCAAATCAACTCTGGACTTCCCGAAATTCAATTCCGACCACGCGTACAAGTCATAATACCTGAAATGAAGCTGCTCGTGGCCTCAGGCTGCTGAACGGAGCGCTAGAACTCAAAACGACCGGTCGGGTCGTTACATTAATAGGATCTTTCCAAATTAATTTTTGTCATTTATGCATTTATCTCAGGCGAGGGAGAAACAAATATCAACATCAATGTAATTCAAGGCAACCAATACAAGCATGCGCAAATCATGCCGAAGTCGTACGACCCGATCCAACAATATTTAAACTGTGCACTGCCAAAGGATCGAATGGCGCGAACCATAGATGCATCTATTACCCCGCTCGCGAATCATACATGCGATGCGGTCAAATATAAATAAACACACCAAACAGTCAATCAAGAATTCATCAGGGAAACAATTACCCAATAAAAGGCAATCTCTTTTATTAAAAGTCCAGAAACGATGTCTAGTATTTTGAAATTCATTTACACGTTCAATATATTCAAGCATTTCAAATTGACAACAAGATTACAAATATTATAAGTAAAGCATGCTTTTGGGTCCTAGACACCCGGACTTAAGCATAATAGTAGCTACGCACGGACTCTCGTCAGCTCGTGTGTACGTATCCCCCAAAAATAGAAGCACATATCTAATTAATTCAAATATGGGGACAATTCCCTCTTACAAGGTTAGAAAGGAGACTCACCTCGCTCCGAAGCCTATATCCCAATTCAAGAACGCGCTCAAACCTCCAAATCAGAGCCGAACGATCCAAAAACTATTCCATTGAGGTAGGAACTAGTCAATACATGCTCAAAAGTTCATATTCTAATTATTAAACTTATTTCCCAACCCTAAATGCATGGTTCCTAAAATTCATCACCGGGCCCACGTGCTCGGATTCCGGAAATTTTTTAAGAAAGTTATTACCCATAACCTATGGATCAAGAATCTATGATTTCTACTCCATTCCATAATAAATTTCGTGGTTAGATCTTGTTTTTATCAAAATCCTACGTTTTCACCTAAACCCTTGATTTTCCCTAATTTTTACAAGTTAATCTACCCATATCTATGTATTTAACTCATGTTGTGTAGAAATTACTTACCTCAAAGTGCTAGGTGAAAACCTTCTTCCGAAAGCTCCAAAAATCGCCTAAGAGGATGAAGTGAAATGAAATAATGGCCTAAATCCTACATTAAAAGAGCTGGACACAACCATCTAATGTCGCATTTGCGACACTAGGTTCGCAAATGCGACAAAAGCCTCGCAAATGCGAAGCCTGGGCTTAGCTATTGGGATCGCAAATGCGACCACAGAGTCGCAAATGCAATGTCTGTTGGGATCACAAATGCGGCAAAAGTGTCGCAAATGCGAACACTGCCTGGGTCGGGCTTCATCACAAATGCGAAGCCTCCATCGCAAATGCGAGGTTCGAATTTGCGAACAGTCTCTTGCATTTGCGAGACCTGCAACCGGTGCCAAGAACACCAGAAAATCTGGTGTTCTTCCAACTCCTCCCACACGTTCGAAACACACCCGGGGGCCCCGGGACCCCGTCCAATCACACAACTCAGTCCCATAACATATTACGGACCTGCTCGAAGCCTCAAATCACGTCAAACAACGCCAAAACCAAGAATCGCACTCCAATTAAAGCTTAATGAACTTTAATATTTCAAACTTCTACTTTCGATGCTTAAACCTATCAAACCACGCCCGATTGATCTCAAATTTTGCACACAAGTCATATTCAACATTACGCACCTTCTCCAACTTCCGAAATCGGAATCCGACCCCGCTATCAAAAAGTCCACATCCAGTCAAATTTCTCAAAAACCTTCATATTTCTAACTTTAGCGAAATGACTCCAAAATGACCTATGGACCTCCAAATCCACTTCCGATCGCGCTCCCAATGCCAGAATTACCATACGGAGCTATTCCCAGACTTGGAATCCCAAACGGACATCGATAAAACTAAAATGCACTTCAACCCAAACTTACAAAAAATTTCCATAATGTCAACTTCCACAATAGGCGTCGAACGCTCCCGGGTCATCCAAAACCCGATAAGGACATACGCCCCAGTCCAAAATCATCATACGAACATGTTGGAACCTTCAAATCCCGATTCCGAGGTTGTTTACTCAAAAATCCAATCATAGTCAATTCTTTTAACATAAAGCTTCAAAAATAGGAATTTTCTTTCCAAATCAACTCTGAACTTCCCGAAATTAAATTGCGACCATGCGTACAAGTCATAATACTTGAAATGAAGCTGCTCATGGCCTCAAACTGCCGAACGACGCGCTAGAGTTCAAAACGATCGGTCGGGTGGTTACATTCTCTCCCACTTAAACATACGTTCGTCTTCGAACGTGGTGAGACCCGAACTGGAGTTGTCCGAAATCGCTGTGTAACACCTCGTGCACCTACCCCTGCTACCACAACTCAGTTGAGCACATTAGCTCGATTCAATCTGAAGATATCCTCTTTTATTTAGGCAAATGAGCATTAGAGCCCAGTTCCATCATCCGAAATTCATTGCCAAACCTGCTTCCAACATATGAACACCGTATCAATCACCACTTGATGTACCAGAAAGTGATGCATACCTTTGCTAGATTCTCACCATGCACCACGTCATTCACAGGACCATAACAACATTCTCTGATCATAATGACCGACATTCCCCGAATCTGATGCTCGCAATGTACCTCATGACATACATAAATCTTGCCCTAACTCTTGCAATACTGCCACGACGGAAGAGACGTGAGAAATTCATCACCAACTGTCGAGTCAACAAATCATTCAGTCTCTACTCCTGACAAGAACCATCACCTCATTCTGAACCAAATAATGGTATGTGCTCTTTGGTATACTTCACAAAATCTGATTGCACTGACCCTAGATCCAGTAATCTCGTCTCACCCAGTACGAGCTGCTCACACAATATGCCACCCCAGACATGACCAAAAGTCTCATATGATGCTACAACGTGCCAATAAGCTGCAACTCAGACGGGATACATAAGGAAAACGAACCCTAGAAAGGGTTACTCAACTCACGTAACTAATATGAACCTTCCTCAGAAAACGGGAAGCAAAACACTCAAAAATTCAAATATAAGGGACTGAACTAAACATCACACTGTTGCGACGTGCAAGCGGATCCAAACAACATACCCATGGCGGCGTGCCACCCGACCCACACACACATAAGGAGATACACACCGAGTTAAGTTGCTCATTATTACTAAATACTGAATATCGGTTGCAAACATGCTAAGTGCATAATACCATCCCTGGGGAGACAGATAGCGTCATTGGCTACAAAACTCAAGCACAACTGAGGTGCTACATATAGTTTGAATCAAAAGAGCCATCCTGCTCACATGAAACCATCGCTACGAAGAACCTCAATACATAAGAAATTTATTAAGCCGTTTCACAACTCACACGGCGCAAATAGCATTACATGAATTAGCCGACGTTGAAACAACATCCCACGTTGGAATACTCCTCCATGAGGAGCACTATGCTGAAATGAACACATTTGGCCTGATATAGAGCCCATATTCATATTTAAATCAATCCATAGACCTCATGCCAATTCTGATCGCACCGTACTAGGAGAATAACCTTCAAAGGGTCCATAAATACCCCTTTTTCCTATAACTCTCAAGAACAACCATCATAACCGGAGTAAACGTCCACAGTCCACAACCCAATAAACCGAGTGCCCTTCAGGCATAACTTCTTAAATTAGCGATATCACCACAATCTTCATACTAGGTTTAAACTTCCAATCGATCAAGTGACTACATGTCACACTCATAAATCTACCCGTGAGACACGCTCCGAGGACCTTCCTCACCTGATAACAAGTCTGCACATCCATACCACCTGACGCACCTACGCTGTAAAGCAAAACAAGAATCCATAACCAGGTTGCAAAGCCTCTTTCAGAAAATACTAATCTCAGGTGACGCTGAAGACAATACCAACTTACTCTAAATATTCAAGTCCCTTTCCCGCTCCTCCGAGCTCGTGACATCCTTGCCCACACCGAACCGCAACCTCTGTTCCTCACTTCCAATTTTTCATGCCGTTCACAGCACCTAACATGCCAATATGCGACAGTGATAGAATTTCATCATAACTCCTGAACCACTAATAGGGTATACACTTCGCCATAGAGAAACCTTTTACTAAACTCATTCCAAGAGAATCACAGCGATACGCGAGTGAATTCGCATATACGTAGAACATTCAAATCCTCAAGTAGTGGTCTAAACTATCATAACTCTCCTGGGATCCGCCTACACATAACAGGCCATAATACTTGAATACTTCCAAATAAAATCAATTACGGTGGCCGTCGAGCCTCGTACGTACTGCCACCACTATGCCAATTCAACCATGGCTATCCAATCTATCTTCTTCTATTTCATCCTTAACTTGTCTTAGAGATAATAATACCTCCATTCCTTACATCACAAACCTAAATATTCACTCACCTTGAGTGACCCTATTCCACGAGATCACACTGTCTCCAAACCCATGAATTGTTTCATACCCTCCTTGCACGCACATTCGCGCCTTCAAATGATACACCCATTCCGATAATTCCTTTACGAATCCGAAGTCTTTTTCTTTTTTTCCTGCCCGAATTCCGAATTTTTTGAAGAAAGTTGTTACCCATAACCTAAGGATCAAGAATATATGATTTCTACTCCATTCCATAACAAAATTTCATGGCTAGATCTTGTTTTTATCAAAATCCTAGGTTTTCACTTAAACCCTTGATTTTCCCTAATTTTTACATGTTAATCTACCCATAATCTACGTATTTAACTCATGTTCTGTAGAAATTACTTACCTCAAAGTGCTAGGTGAAAACCCTCTTCCAAAAGCTCCGAAAATCGCCTAAGAGGATGAAGTGAAATGAAATAAAGGCCTAAATCTTGCATTAAAAGAGTTGGACACAACCCTCTGATGTCGCATTTGCGACACCAGGTTCGCAAATGCGACAAAAGCCTCGCAAATGCGAACCCTGGGCACAACTGTTGGGATCGCAAATGCGACCACAGAGTTGCGACGTCTACTGGGATCGCAAATGCCGCAAAAGTGTCGCAAATGCGAACACTGCCTGGGTCGGGCTTCATCGCCATTGCGTAGCCTCTATCGCAAATGCGAACCTCGCATTTGCGAATAATCTCTCACATTTGCGAGACCTGCAACTGGTGCCAAGAACACCAGAAAATCTGGTGTTCTTCCAACTCTTCCCACACATCCGAAACACAACCGGGGCCCTCGAGGCCCTATCCAATCACAACACTCAGTCCCATAGCATAATACGGACCTGCTCGAAGACTCAAATCACATCAAACAACCAATTCAAGCTTAATGAACTTTAAAATTTCAAACTTCGACTTTCGATGCTTAAACCTATCAAACCACGTCCGATTGACCTCAAATTTTGCACACAAGTCATATCGACATTACGGACCTACTCCAGCTTCTGGAATCGGAATCCGACCCTGATATCAAAAAGTCCACTTCCGGTCAAATTTCACAAAAAACTTCAAATTTCTAATTTTAGCCAAATGACTCCAAAATGACCTACGGACCTCTAAATCCACTTCCGATCACGCTCCCAATACCAGAATCACCATACCGAGCTATTCCCACACTCGGAATCCCAAACAGTTGATCGATAACAACTGAAAATGCAC
>NW_017673741.1:28021-29674 GCF_001879085.1 Nicotiana attenuata
AAACTGCCGAACGACGCACTAGAGCTCAAATCGACCGGTGGGGTCGTTACAACAACTCTCTATCCGTACCAATCTACGAATCAATTTACAAGGAAATATCAAAGTATATGAATAAATCGCAAGGATCTCATCCTGATATAACTTCCACTAGAGCACGCAACCCGATTCAAGCATATTAAATCACATGAAATCACGAGGGTCCCACCCTCAACTCTGTATCACAAGTAGAATATACATCAAACCAGCTAAAATCTTCCACTAGATCAATTGCGTCAACAAAATTACAACATGTACTGGCTCCTACACCGGTAGAGCATCTAAATCACAAGTCGTAACCAAAATACTTATGAATCACATCAAAACCTACCTTTATGGACAACAGGAATTCACTTCTAGTCTCGCAACTCTCAATAATGAATAAAACAAGCGATAGACATGCGCTACCACTTATAAGATCTCCCAACAGGGGCAAACACATAAGCAGAATGCTAGATCATAAACTCGCTCATAGGTGGAGCAAAGATATGAGGGCTCACCCCGGTAAGCAAAACCGAAAAAAATACAGGTGGTTCTCCTCTATAACAAATCGAAAGCATACCTATATGACATCATCTGGCGCATCGGCTTTGGACCTACTATATGAAACACATCAATAGGCCGGGCCTCCCCCTCTTGGATGCCTTCTACTGTCCTGAATACCTCTCTGTGACACATCTGTCCTAAGTTTGGGACAATTTCTCACCATGTGGCTAGTATCTCCACACTCAAAGCAACCCCTCTACTGACGTGGATGTGGGAACTATGCGATACAGGTACTCTGAGACCCATAAGTACCTGATACACCATGTGAAGCCTGAAGTGCAAACTGAACTGGTTGACCCACAAAACCTCTACCATGTCGCACCCTGCTTCCAAAATAAGGACTGGTGGATCTCTCCGGTCTACGAGGCATCCTCGCCTCCCTGTCCTCTCTCTCCTAACCTTGCCTTCACTCTCTCTCTTGGCCCCGCTTGTCCTCTCTCTCCTGGTCCCACATGCCCGATCCCTACCACCTGCTGAAATGAAACATCCGACTTCAACTCCTAAGCCAGACAGTACCGAATACCATGTCTGAGCCCCTCAATGAACCCACGGACTCGCTCCCTAACTGTAGTGACCAAAGCTGGTGCATGCCTGGCCAAATCACTAAATCTAACGGCATACTCTGACACTGACATAGTGCCCTAGCATAGCTGCTCAAACTCCACGCGCCATACATCCCGAAGGGACTGAGGTACAAACTCTCTCAGGAACATCTCTGAAAACTGAACCCATGTAAGTGAAGTTGCATCAGCCGGGCTACCCAACTCGTACGCCCGCCTCTACGGATAAGCCGCTCCCTTAAGCTACAACGTAGTAAAAGCAACCCCACTCGTCTCCACATTACCCATGTTGATACCCAATTTTTTTCTATATATATTTTTATGCAGAGTACCTTCAAAATGACATATGTATGCATATATAAGTATATCCAAGCGTTTCCTTATTTTCCTTAATTTTAAAGATTTCTTAAATCAATTTATCCCCCTATTTTTATCCATAAAATCCAATACTATTCTAAATTTCTTTTTGGGATTCATTTGTTGTAGCTTTTATGTTTATGCTAAATAGAGC